>NC_136547.1:19965908-19970908 GCF_910591455.1 Pholis gunnellus
ATGTGAGAGTGAGCGTTGTCCTGTGTTTGTTCAGGGATGATGGATTATACACCTGCAGTAACTCATAAGCAATGGTAATAATAATGGTAATAATAATGGTAATAATAATGGTAATAATAATGTAATAATAATGGTAATAATAATGGTAATAATAATGGTAATAATAATGGTAATAATAATGGTAATAATCATGGTAATAATAATGGTAATACAAGTCCCTATGAGTGAAACAACTGTAAATGTAATGTAGCAGCTAAAACAAGAAAGACATGAACACTAATACATGAAAGACTGTTACAAGACTTACAAGACATTAGATGTTCTTTTAGGCGCCTTTTGATACATTTTATTATTGTTATTGTTATAACGTGAAGCTAGCTGATTATTTGAACTCCTTTATATGCTGTTAGCTGGTTTAATCTACATAAATACATCGTGTTCTATAAGATCATCATATGTTCCCGTGAGAACCACGTATCTATAAAAAGAACAAACGATGCATTCTAAAGAGTGTATTGAGCTGAAGAAGCAGGAGGATTTCGTTTTGTTTCATGTTTAACGGACACATGATCGTTAGCGTGTCACCTATGACGGCTCCGTTGGCCTCGGTGTGGATGGTGCTCAGGCGTTTGAGCTTCATCATGGCTTTGGCCTCTTTCCTCTTCTGACGACGGCGCTTCAGGTTCCCGTTGAAGAAATCCACCACCTGCATCGGGAAAGAAACGACGGCGTGAGAAGCAAAACACCGAGAATGAAAGTGATTCACTCACAAGTTCACACTCAGGTAAACCGACAGTGTGAACAGCTGACGGACCGAAGGCTGCTTATCAGAAGAGGAGGCTGGTTTGTGGACCAAAGCCTTGTTTTAAAGTCTTGAGTTCCGCATCTTGGCCGTCACCATCTTGTTTTTTTGGCCATCACCATCTTAGTTTTGGGCTGTCGCCAACTTGATTTTTGGTCGTAATTTTCCGTTTCTTTGGCCATCGCCATCTTAGTGTTTGATTGTCGCCATCTTGGTTTTTGTTTGTCGCCATCTTAACTTAGGGTCGTCGCCATCTTGTTTTTTGGCCATTGACACCTTAGTGTTTGATTGTCGCCATCTTTTTTTTATTTTTTTCAACCATAAGTGACACGAGAGGGTGGAGCTACATACAACCGAATGCTGAAGACATTTTACGGTGACCAAAATGTTACATTTAACCTTCATGAAGTGAAAACACACTGAAAGTTGCAAAAACAAAAACAGGGACAACTCTCAGACCGAACGACGTGGAAGCGACCTGTCAATCACCGTGTAGCCCCAAGAGCGAAGTAGAGTCATTTTCTCAAAGGCTTGAGAGGAGTCGCCCCCTGGTGGACATTAGCTTCAGCATTGGCTTCACTTCTCAGACCGGGTAGCAGCTGCTATGGACAGACGGACAGACGGGTACCTGTCTGCGGCACCAGGCCAGGCCTCTGGTGATCCGGTGGATGGCGATGTGCAGGTTGTTCATCTCCCCGTCGTCGTCTGGAGCCGACAGGTTGTCCGAGCTGAAGCTGCTGAGAAGCAGAGCCAGGAAGAGGTTCAGCAGCTGGAGACAAAGAAAGAGAAACGAGTTGTAAGTTAAAGAGAGTGGGAGAGTATCCTCTGGGGATCTTTAATATCCGAACCACATTTCATGGCAATCAATCAAATAGTTGTTGAGATGCGTTCAAAGACCAAAGTGGTACACTGTTAGGATCTAAATACTTAATCCTGCCTCTGGTGCTTCTGGACGACGTTTTCTTGGAGAAGTAATTATTATAACTGACGTCTCTCTTTACATTTCTAAGTTTCTTTTCTCTACATTCTGGTTCAAACCGAGTCGACCCTCCTCCCCGTGTTCCAGATGTTTCTTCCCGCTCTGTGTCCAGAAGTTAACCCCCCACCCTCCATCACAGAGTCCAGAGCGGGTTGATTATTCAGCGTGTGATGAATGATGCCTGAGAGCTCTTATTGAGACGGAGAGCTGCTCTCAGCCCGATTGGCTTCTGTTTAGCCACAGCAGAGTGTGTGTGTGTGTGTGTGTGTGTGTGTGTGTGTGATCAGGTGGATCAGGTAGCAACTTCCTACGTGATTGCAGCCAGCAGGCCTCCGTTTCTTGCTCAGAGCGCCATATATGTTTAAAAAACAAAGTTTAATTTTCTGGTTGTGGAAAAGAAAACCAGGCCAGTGGGTCAATATGTGTGTGTGTGTGTGTGTGTGTGTGTGTGTGTGTGTGTGTGTGTGTGTGTGTGTGTGTGTGTGTGTGTGTGTGTGTGTGTGTGAGGAACATGGTTAGGTGGATTACTAAAGACTTATTTGTTACAGAAGATATTAAATCAGTGAAAGAGTCGTTTTCATCATATATATATACATATTTGTAAAAGGCAATTAAATGACTATCACACACACAGCTCTTGGGCTTTTATTTTGGTGGGTCAATACAAACATTAGACACTGTGTGTGTGTGTGTGTGTGTGTGTGTGTGTGTGTGTGTGTGTGTGTATTGATCCCAGCTGCTGGTGTGTGTGTGTTGTTTGTGTTACTGATCACATAACCGGTTTCCACCATCCCCCAAAACGCTGGCGTCCGATTGGCCGGCCGTCTTTGACCCCAAACACCAATAGGTCGATGGCGTTGATCGGTTAGCGTGGCAACGTGCCCCGACAGCTCGACCAATGACCTTGCAGCTTTCCAATAAGCCAACAACACATCGCTTGACGGACACGAGGCTACCTTCGTCTTCATCGGGTTACTCGTTGAACCTGCTTATAATAATAATAACCTGTGTCATCTTTTAACAAAGCAAGTCGTTATATGGACTTTGACCACCAGGGGGCAGCGGAACCAAACCGTCAACACACACTTCACTGTTTATCACCGATAATAGTCGTTGTGGTCGACAAGCTAGCGAGCACCTGCTGCTCTGTGTGGGAAACCCCGTTAGAGCGCAGCAAACACACAGCAGAACGTGTGAGGATGATGATGATGATGTGTGAGAGGAAGTGTGTTCGTGTGTGTGTGTGTGTGTGTGTGTGTGTAGGTGTGTGTGTGTGTAGGTGTCAGTTTCCAGAGCAGCAGACCACCTGATCCCCCCCAATTCACCTCGTTTAACTCGTTAAGCGGATCGTACCAATTAGCTCAGGGAAGTGGGCCAACCCTGCCACACACACACACACACACACACACACACACACACACACACACACACACACACACACACACACACACACACACACACACACACACACACACACACACACACACACACACACACACACACACACACACTGTGAAACGAGAAAGGCAAAGAACAGCTGAGCCACCGGTCGACTACATGGACAAGAATTTATTATTGAATTATTTTCCTTTTTATGGTATTTTCTTGATTTTAATTGAGACTTATACTTGCAACGCAGACAGTTTATTCATTATTTTATTTTAAACATAAATTCCATACTTTTGTTGTGCGACGATCTTTTTTTAAATACGCTGAAATCATTTGGACGTAAACATGAAGCAGCTTCATGCTGGACGCAGTATTTCTACAGAGTGCTGCTGTTACACACATTCAGCTCCGAATGAGACCGAAGTTCATCTCAGGTGTGTGTGAGGAGAATCCAGGAAGCAGCTGCTGTCCTGGAAACACACACACACACACACACTCACACACACACACACACACACCTGCAGACGTGTGGTGCTGGGGGTGATGAATGAGCCGTAACACGATCGGTTTCTCCTCGTCACAACAAACCCCCGTGAGCAAAGCCCCCTGGGAGAAAAAACCCCGGCTTGCAACATGAAAGAAGAAGAAGAAGAACGAGAGAGAGAGAGAAGCACTAAACCACGAGGAGGAAGAGAGAGCAACAAAGTAAAGAGTTCATTCATCAAGCTGTTTGTTTGTTGTGATGTTTTACTTCCTGTGTGAACGACAACAACATTCCTACAAAACACACACAAACGGTATCTGGCCAAAAGTACGTGGACGCCTTCAAGAGACGTGTTTATGTTTCCTTCTCCTGTGCATCGGGGTCAGAGTAGTGCGGAGGTCTTTTTGTGACAAAATGTGCACTTATATATTATATATCATGTATTTATATATTACGTATATTTGTTCGTCTTCATTCGTAGACTTTATTTGTGTGATCATAACTGATTCTGAAGCCCACAAACGTTTTGAGGAATGTTAAAAGCTGTGTGAACGAGGTCTGAGCTCTCTGAATATTATCAGAACACAAATATATATATATATATATATCACAATATAATGTGCAGCTAAGAGTTATTATATTCGTGTTAATAACTTCATTAAAATAAAGTCAAAGCTTCTTGTGTTGTTTAGTTTAGAGACATTTATTCTGTACGTTCTGTATTTATTCAACGGTTCGTATTGTGTCTCATGAAAAGTTATTTTCTTATCGTATTTCATACGTTTTTCGTAGGAATGTGCAGCTGATCTGTTACCAGCCTGTGGAGGCACGCATCGCTGCGGATGACGACACACCACCTCACACCTCACCCAGGTTCTTCGGACTGCGAGGAACCTGGGTGTGACCCTGGACGACCAACTGTCGTTCTCAGCAAACATCTCATCAGTTACACGCTTCCTGCAGATTCCTGCTCTACAACATCAGGAGGATTCTCCTCTTCCTCACTGAGGAGACGGTGCAGGTCCTCATCCAGGCTCTGGTCATCTCCCTCCTGGACTACTGCAGCTCTCTACTTGTCGGAGCCTCCGGCGTCGGCCATCAGACCTCTGGAGCTCGTCCAGAAAGGTGCAGCTCGCCTGGTGTTCAATCGCCCCAAGTTCTCCCACAACCTCCCTTCTCCGTGCTCTACACTGGCTCCCTGTAAGAGCTCTCATCCAGGTTCAGACTCTGGTGCTAGTCTACAGGTTCAGACTCTGGTGCTAGTCTACAGGTTCAGACTCTGGTGCTAGCCTACAGGTTCAGACTCTGGTGCTAGCCTCCAGGTTCAGACTCTGGTGCTAGTCTAC
>NC_136547.1:19975908-19984990 GCF_910591455.1 Pholis gunnellus
TTTTTAGGCAAGAAATGAATTGTATTGATTTCAAATATTACGTAAATTATGGGACTATCTATAATATTAATAATATTAATATTAATAATAATATAGCCCCGAAACAGCCTCCAAAAACGTGAACTCAACGCTCCAATTAGCATCATAGCTAGGCTAACGTTAGCTTTTAGCAGCAAGTAGCCAATCAGATGCATTCTGGGTAGGCACTCCTGCACGTGTGCAGAACGGGTCGGTTACTGACGGCCTCAGAGGTCAGAGGTCACGTTACCTGGTAGTTCTTTCCAAACAGCTGCATGCCGACGACGGCGAAGATGAAGACGATGATGGCGAGGACGAGCGTCAGGTTGCCCAGAGCGCCCATGGAGTTCCCGATGATCTTGATCAGGGTGTTGAGGGTCGGCCACGAGCGGGCGAGCTTGAACACGCGGAGCTGGAAAACACAGGAAGAGACAGGCTTTTCAGAATAAGAGCCCTCCTTGAACCAATCGGTGAAGTATTTTTGTGTGTTTTTAACATTTATGTGACGGCCCCCTCGGTCGAGTCTCATTTTATGTTTGTTGCTGTAATGTTGCTGATAGTTTTCAGTATAACTGTACGAGAAAGGAGGAAGGAAGGTAGGAAGGAAACTAGGAAGTTAGGATTAGGAGACAAAAAAAAAGAAAGAAGTGAACGTTAAAGTGTGTCTTTATTTGTGTATCTGTGTGTTTCCTCCGGCAGAACCGACAACAACAGAGAGACACTGGAGAGACTGCAAGGACGCGTGTGTGTGTTCTGTGTTGTAGGTCTTTGTGTGTCTCTCTGAGTATGTGTGTGTCTCTCTGTGTGTGTGTGTCTCTCTGTGTGTGTGTGTGTGTGTGTTGCGGTCACCAGTCTGAAGGAGCGCAGCACACTGAGTCCCTCCACGTCGGACAGACCGAGCTCCATGAGGCTGAGGCAGACGATGATGCTGTCGAAGATGTTCCAGCCCGTCTGGAAGTAGTAGTACGGATCCAGAGCGATGATCTTCAGCAACATCTCCGCCGTGAAGATCCCAGAGAACACCTGACACAACACAACACAACACAACACAACGGGTGTTTTAATTAAAGGATTCATTTTGTTTACGATCCTGCTCACAAAGAAAAGATCAAATACATAAAGAACCAGACCAGGTTCACTTTGCATCTGTCCCATAAGGTGGCCACCTGTTGCCTTACCTGCCAACAAACGCAGGAAACATACACACAAAGATACACAAACACAGAGAACTCACTGTGTATTACATTTAAAATATAAGATATAAAACATTAAGTAAAAAAACATGAAAAGATCATCTGAAAACAAAGCTAAAGAGTGGAGACATTCAGGTAACACATACAGAGCTAAATGAAGGGCAGAGTTAGCCAAAGGAGAGGACATTTCAGCCTGAGTTAGGGTCACACACACACACACACACACACACACACACACACACACACACACACACACACACACACACACACACACACACACACACACACACACACACACACACGTGTCACCTCCAATAACTCGTGCTGAAGTACACAAGTTCTCTAAAAGCCAACATGAGTTCAGCATCAAAAGGACGATCCAGCACGCTGACCTGCTATATATGCTCACGTTAGCATCCACTGTTAGCATCAGAGCTGACCATCGTACAGTGTAGTGTGCATGTGCAATGAATGTTTGTGTGCTAAAGTGTTAGCAGAATCACAGCAACCAGAGCGGTCTCTGCAGGCGTCAACCTTCAGTTCTTTAAAGCGAAGTCAAAGCTTCACGTGTTAAAGCTGCATTCTCTCTCGTGACCACCAGGGGGCGTCTGGAAGATGTCCGTGTTTTTGTCTTAAAACTTTCAGTGTGTTTTCACTTCATGAAAGTTAATTGTAACATTTATGGACAAAAAACCAAGATGGCGACTTTAAATCAACTGTGTATTCCAACACCTGTACTCGCATACTATTTATTAGGCCAGAAAAAGATTTAGTTAGCTAATATATCAAATCTAGTACGCCAAAAAATACCATTACGTACTACGTCCTGTCACGTATACTACATCCTGTGCAGTGTAGAAGCCAGAATGCATTTCTGTCTATTCTGACCCACAATCCCCAGCTGCACAACAGACATCAGAGCAACAGGGTCCGAATATAAGCTGTAACGTCCCAATTCAGTACGCACTACAAACAGTACGCACTTTATGAGGAGACGGTAACGTTGAACTCAAAGCTTCCCGAACATCAGAACCAATAGACGGTTTCACGTCTTTTGTTTTCCTCTGTTGTTGTTGTTTTTGGGCAAATCAGCACAAAGTGTGATGTGAGCAGAGTCTTTATGCTGCTCTGTCTCTTCACTCAGAGGCAGCAGAGCTCCAGCAGACGTCCTGATTTGGTGATTTTTGTCATTTGAACATTTCTTCTCTCAGCTGTTTGCTCCTGTGGTTTTGATCCTTTAAGCCCCCCCCCCCCCCCCCCTCTCTGCAGACCTCAGCTCGTCCAGGGTTTGCCTCGCTCTGCTTTACATCACGTGTGCGTCTGTGTGTGTGTGTGTGTGTGTGTGTGTGTCCTTGCAGCAGCCCCTCTCCCTGCTTGTTGTTCCAGAAAGAAGGGGATCCTCGATGTGACACCGGCTACGTGACACACGTGTGTGTGTGTGTGTATTTGTTTCTCAGCATGTGTGTGTGTGTGTGTGTTTGCTTATGTGTGTGTTTCACAGTGTGTGCGCAAATGTGTCAAAAAAAAAGGAGTTCTGAGGTTTAATGGAACTGACTTGACTCTTTTTTTTGCACAAAATCAGGCTCTTTCTGGGGTTACCTCACACACACACACACACACACACACACACACACACACACACACACACACACACACACACACACACACACACACACACACACACACACACACACACACAGACGCACATCCTCTCACACGGGCTCATTAACTCTGTAGTGCGTTGATTAGCTACTCAACAATCAGGCTGTTATTATTACTGACATCAGGAGAGCCTCTCTTACTGGATGACGGTGGCTCCTTTGGGACAAAAAGGTCGAGAGACCGCAAATGAGACGATAAAGAAATGAGCTTCAGCATCACGGCGGCTGGTGAGGAACCAGGTCGCTGGTTTGAATCCCTTCCTGCTGGGTCTCCAGTGTTTCGGTTACACGGTGTGTGTGTGTGTGTGTGTGTGTGTGTGTGTGTGTGTGTTACTGATCGGTGTCCGCTGACGTCAGCAGAGACGCTAATGAAGTTAAACAGAGTTCAGCTGTCAGATATCAGCAGCAGCCTCAGGCCTCGAACAGCTGACACATCACCGCTCCTTTATTAAATACGTATGGAGGTATTACACTGTTAGGAGGGTTTGGCTTATCACCTTTTATTTTTTTATATTATAAATATACACAAATAATTCATCTGAAATGATTTCAAAATAAAGAATTTTGTAAATGTTAGTTTACAGTTTTCAGGTTTTCATAATAATTATTTCTTTAACTGTATTTAAATTGATGTTAGTTTATATTTGGCACTTCTACAATTTATACATTTTAACTCTTGTTTTCAATCTTTTATGTTTTTGTAATTCACTTTTTTAATCACTTCTTATACTATATTTACTCTTATTGCTCTTCTATTTTTCACTGCTGTCATATTTACTTATTTAATAGATAATAATTATTACTCAATTGTTCGTATAAGTTTATATTTTGATTGTATGAACAGAAAAACTTTAATAACAATATTAACATAAAATACCATGAAATGGGTTTCAAATAAAACAAACCTATAAAAGACCCTCACCTGAGGCACTCCTGAGACACACCTGAGACACTCCTGAGACACTCCTGAGACACTCCTGAGACACTCCTGAGGCACTCCTGAGACACACCTGAGACACACCGGAGACACACCGGAGACACACCGGAGACACTCCTGAGACACTCCTGAGACACACCGGAGACACACCGGAGACACACCGGAGACACTCCTGAGACACTCCTGAGACACACCGGAGACACACCGGAGACACACCGGAGACACACCCGAGACACACCCGAGACACTCCCGAGACACTAGTCAGACACTCCTGAGACACTAGTCAGACACTAGTCAGACACTAGTCAGACACTCCTGAGACAACAGTTGTGTTCATGAAAACACGACGATGTGAGTTTCAAGTTCAGACTAAAGACTTTGTGTTTGTTTCTGCAGAGTGAAGGATGGAAAAGTACTCTGACCAGCAAGTGTGTGTGTAGTGTGTAGTGTGTGTGTGTGTGTGTGTGTGCTGCTGGCTCACCAACAGGGGATGTCGACATCAGCACTCACTAATAACAGTAACATCAGCAGAGAGCGGATGACACGGACTCTCTGTGTGTTTGTGTGATTATTTTTGTCACAACCGGGTAGATATAATGAGTAAGCATCAGGACACACACACACACACACACACACACACACACACACACACACACAACACACACACACACACACAACACACACACACACACACGCGCACACACACAACACACACACACACACAGACGCACACACACACACACACAACACACACACACACATTAATGAATAATTTAGTTTTAAAGCAAACATATTAAAAGGCACTGACTTTTATTAATTTCCTTAAAATAATCGTTCTTTCTTTCACAACTTTAATCACCAGCTGTAGCTTAGCCAAACACTGCCCGAGTGCCCCTGAGCAAGGACGGCACTGTGCTGACCAAATTAGAAAACAGTTACAGCGGACGACTCGTGTGTGTGTGTGTGTGGAGATACACAGCAACAACCTCACACTGTTTCAGATCACACAGGGAAAACCTTTATGAAGATCCTCCCGTCTGTCTCTCTGTCTCTCTCGCTCTCTCTCTGTCTCTCTGTCTGTCTGTCTGTCTGTCTGTCGTCATCCAGCAAAAAGAAATCAGTGTAACTGTGCACACATTTGTCTTTATTTGTTCGTGTAAAGTTCTCCACTGTAGTTATTCCTTATGAGACAATACGTTCGTCACTTTTTCTTCACATCAAACATCAACGGAACATTTTTTCTCTCAGCATGAGAAACTTTCAGCTCCTCCTCTCTTGTGTCTTAGTTCTACTACGATAAGTGGAAATATAAAAGTATTTGTGTTCCACTATTAGAGTCCACTCAGAGCGGCTCTATAGATAAAAGCCTCCACTAAATGGTATGTATCCTTTAGGTTTGTACACACACACAGATGTATTATTGACATGTGACCGCTGAAGAGCAAACGACAAACAACAAACGGCGAAAAAGCATTAGTCGACATTGATTCTGTCAGCGCAGTGATGTCCTGACATGATCCTCTACACACACACACACACACACACACACACACACACACACACACACGCTATGTAAACATCTATGAGGATTAGAGGAATTATCCTTTAAAGAACTTCACACTGACACCGGATCCTTTTGAGGCGACTCAGCTCTTCTATCTGAGCTGAACTGCTGTAGAATTGAATTGAAGGAGAAGTTTGTTCCGTTTACGCTGCAGAAGTTTACGGCTGAATCCAACGGTAGAGGGCCGTTTATATAACTGCAGTTTGACCTCGTAGAATATAATGTTATAATAATTAAAACCAGTTATCACTTAATCCAACGAATCTCCATACAACAGTTTGGATAATACCTTAAAAAAGTTACTTTTCCAACGAAAGTCCAGCAACACGTCAATATTCACTCTTTACATGAATACAGTCTTTTTAAAATGAACTACAGACTTCAAAGGAAAAAACGCAATTAGGTTTAAGCTACAAAAAATACTTAGGTTTAGTTAAAGATCGTGAAATACTTAGTTAGGTTCAGGACAAGATTGTAAAATACTTTGGTTTAGATAAAGATCGTGAAATACTTAGTTTTTGCAAAAGATCGTGAAATACTTAGTTTTTGCAAAAGATCGTGAAATACTTAGTTAGGTTCAGGACAAGATCGTAAAATACATAGTGTTAGCAAAAGATCGTAAAATACTGAGTTAGGTTCAGGACAAGATCGTAAAATACTTAGGTTTAGATAAAGATCGTAAAATATTTAGTTATGTTCAGGAAAATATCGTAAAATACATAGTGTTAGCAAAAGATCGTAAAATACTTAGTTAGGTTCAGGACAAGATCGTAAAATACTTAGGTTTAGATAAAGATCGTAAAATATTTAGTTAAGTTCAGGAAAATATCGTAAATAATTAGTTAGGTGTAGATAAAAGATCGTAAAATACTTCGACCAATTTATAATAACTTTGAGTTGTTTTTAACCGTAGTTTCATTCATGTGATCATTTTGTGGAATTTTTTTTCACAATATTTTCAATGAAGTCAGTGAGACCTGTTGGGCGTCCGATCATGTGCCCGATAAGAAGTTCAGTAATATTTTAATGAATAACAGTGTTAGATACATACAAATAAAGTTGAATTCATGGATTTGTTGTATTTATCCGATGCAAAAAAAAGTAAAAGAAACAACATATCGGCTTCACGTATCGACCTCTAGTCCAGCGGGGATGAACCTGATGATGTTGGTTTCGTGTATTATTGTGAATAATTATGGAAAATAGTTTTGTCTTTTGGAGAAACAATTCATGCTCAAACCTAATTTTCACAAAAAATAAAAAAAGTAAAAAAACCTGCACTTTATTTATCCCTTGAGGTAATTTAAACACCTTCACTAAAACCTATCTGGATCCACCTGACGCTCTCACAGTGGCCCCCCTGTGGGCCCAGAGCCAGTGATTGAACACCACACTGCTGCAGGCCGACCCGCAGCCGCTGTTTCTACTTCTAAACTTTATCACCATCCTCCTCCTCGAAACAGCAAAAACCTGCAAGCTGAGCTGAGGAAACCTGACACGGCTGCACAGGAACATGTGTGTGTGTGTGTGTGTGTGTGTGTGTGTGTGTGTGTGTGTGTGTGTGTGTGTGTGTGTGTGTGTGTGTGTGTGTGTGTGTGTGTGTGTGTGTGTGTGTGTGTGTGTGTGTGTGCAGGTGTGATCAACATGGTTGGATTTTGCCCGCGAGGCCTTTCACACCTCAGGTGAACCAATTACCATATTGCATCAACCTATCAGCTCTTGTCAGATCTACGGCACACCTGCAGGGTCAAACAGTGGAGTTAGTCACGGTGGTTCACCATCCGACCCGCTTCTGTCAGCTCCAATATTCAAAAACAACAACACACACACTTTCGTTTTGTTTTTCTAGGAGAGCAGAGTCTATTTTTTACTCTCTGAGGTTTGCAATTTGTACAAAAAAGGGTTTCAGGCGGCCTCAAAAGGTCAGAGGTTTGTTTTATTTATTCCACAAACATGGACACTAAACGCCAAGTGAAGAGGTTCAAGCTTTACACTCGTAGACGTTCGTCAGAAAAACAAACCTCTGGACCATAATAATCCCAAATAATCCCCGTGGATAAAGGTGGTGTTGTTCAGATGAAACAGGGTTCTGTTAGACTTGATTTGAAAGTTAATGTTAACTGACATCTATTTGTGCCGAGTCTGCAGTTGTTACTTCAAACACTACCGTCTACTTTTGGACCGTACACTGGTTCTGCTGGTTTTTCTTTTACCATCTTTTTGTCCCATACAGGCTCACTGCATGATGACTACTGGTCTTATATAAGCATGTTAGTTTTATTTGGCATGTCACGAAATACGTTAACCCTCTTAGTGGTATAAGACAGTTTAATACTGATATTACGCAGTCTGATACTGGTTCATGGCTATTCTCATCTGTTGAATTGGGTATCTTTTAAAAACTAAATACCAGTACCCTTAAAGAGATACCGATACTTATAGAGTACGTCATTAAACACCCATGGTGTGAATGGAAGCTGTACGTGTGCTCCACTGGTTAGCGTTGTCAGAGAAAAGATTGACTGGCTGACATTTATTTCTAAATCTGGGCACAAAAAGGATCGATTGCATGTATTGTTTGACTGGAGAACTTTGGATTCTTGGTACTGGGTTATCTTTACATGCCCATCCCTACTGGATATTTGATATACTGAGACGCCAGACTAACAGCAACACAACACGACCTTAACAGATACTGTTGGACTCCGTCAGGTCTCACAAAGAACCACCAGCTGGAATTTCACTCAACTCATCATCAGATGTGGTTTTGATGGTCAGCTCTTTGTGCTCCTGTTACTGCTTTGCTATCATTTACAGCCAAAGCTTCCATCAACAATTTCAGTCCTCCATCCATCTTCCATTATCCATCCCTCCATCCTTCCCTCTTCCTTCTTTCTTTCCACCCATACCTCCATCCCTCCTTCATCCATCAACGTTTCTATCCACCCAATCACCCATCATCTATCCATCCATCCACCCCTCCATGGTGCCTCCATCCATCCATCCATCCCTTCATACACCTATCCACCCCTCCATGGTGCCTCCATCCATCCATCCCTTCATCCACCTATCCATCCATCCATGGTGCCTCCATCCATCCATCCCTTCATCCACCTATCCATCCATCCTTCCATCCATCAAAACTTCCACCTATCCATCCATCCATCCATCCATCCATCCATCCATCCATCTTTCCATCAAAGCTTCCATCAACAATTCCCTCCCTCCCTCCCTCCCTCCCTCCCTCCCTCCCTCCTACCAGGTTTCCGATGCTCAGCATGCCGTTGAACTCGTCGGTCATGGGGTAGTGCTCCATGGCCATGAAGAGCGTGTTGAGGACGATGCAGACGGTGATGGCCAGGTCCAGGAAGGGGTCCATCACCATGATCTTCACCTGCTGCTTCAGCCTCAGCCAGTTAGGAGAGCTCTCCCACACCAGGTAACGGTGGGCGAAGACGTACCAGCACGGGTGGCATCTCTTATGGGCCTCTTCCAGCTCTGCATCGACCGGGAAGAAACCAGACCAGAGGAGAGGAGTGAGTACAAGTAAATAATAGATCATCTGGAGGACCGTTCAGTCTTTAGTCTCTGGAAATTAAACCAGATCATTGATTTTCACAGGAGAGTCTGGAACGAGTTCAAGTCAGGAATTCTGTGCTTTGAGTCGTAAACAAGTAACCTTTTCTCTTAAATATCCAACATGTGTACC
>NC_136547.1:19985490-20095490 GCF_910591455.1 Pholis gunnellus
CTAATAAACCAATCTGTGATTTGGGATTCTAACACCACAGGTTTGTGCAGAAAGTGGGTGTTGGAACATTTTGAAAGCTGAGACATTATTTCAGTCATAAATATCAACCCCCCCCCCCCAGCTCTGTTTCCTCATCTGTGTTTAGGACCGACAGCGACCCGCCCACACGGCTAACGTCCGTCATAATTGATATTCCACATTCACATCCCATCACATTCATCGCCGCCTACGCAGTCACATCCGATCCGCTGATCGGTGGAGGGAGAACTGCTGCTGCTGCTGCTGCCGACTAAAACTCACGGCGAACAACCATCGTAGTTACAGGCCGGCAGCCCGGGAGGTGAAAGGTCAAGAGGCCACAGCGACCTGAAAACAACCCTTTGACCTGCAGAGGATCGTATAACGAGCACCGGGTTACTCTTAAAGCCAGATGCTTTCATAGTGACTCGAATTTGGGTTTTTTAAATTCAGAACAAAATCATTTTACAATATCCGATATGGAGGAAATGCTTATCGAAGAAGTAGAAATACCTGAAAATACTCCGTTACAAGTAAAAGTCCTCAATTCAGAATGTGTCAAAGACGACACCGAAAAAAAAACAGGATTAGTGAAAATGTTTTGGTTGTATTTCTTGTTAAAATAAAACGTTTGAAGACTCTCAGTGGAGAGCAGCTTCTCTTTGGTTATCAGTGAAGTACATGAGAACGACTGTAATCTTTGAATTTTAACTTCTGTAATAATAATCTCGTCTTAACGACTTCCTGGTTGTTACCGTTAGTATCACTTCTTATACACTTTGTATTTTTACTCTTATTGTAATATATATGTAACATATAAAAGCTCCTTAAGGCAAATCTGTGATAGTGAAATTACAAAAATAAATTCTATTTAATTAGAATTTCTGGATATAATTGTTACAATTTAACATTTAAATTTGAGTGAAACAGACTTTCGTCTGAAAGAAAGAGTGAAGTTAACTCTCCGACGACAAAGAAACAAAAGAGTTGCTTTTGTGGAGTGAGAGGAGGAGTGATGAAGAGGATGAAGAGGATGACATTAACATGAAGGAACCTCTGGCTGAACAAAGCTCTGAGTCACACAGGAGTTTCACGCTGAGTCACAGAAAAAAACACTTTTTAAAAACCAGGTTGCCGCTGTGTGCAGACGCTGTCTGGGGATTCAAACCGACAACCCTGCGGTCACAAGCCCACTGCGGTGACCCGCCACCCCCGCTGGGCCGCCGCCGCCGCCGCCGGGAGGCTTTTAAGCAGCCTGTTATTTATTATCACTTTATTACACGACAGTAAGTGGAGCTGGTAATTCATTACGTTATATAACGGTTACACAACAGCTGAATGGAAAACTCTATTTTAAAATGTTAAATAGTGGACATTACTGTATATTTGTACATTATCAATAAGTATAGTGGTTTTATTACAACGTATATGGTTTGTAAGATATTAGTTATTTCATTAGTTTTGTAATAAAATCTTTCTTTCAGCTAATTAAACTTTATTTTTCACATCAAGTGCTGAACATAAAATGTGTCATTTATTTGACCCTAAATATATATTCTCCTTCATGTCACTGTGTGCATGTATAGTTAGTTGTATATTTGTAATCTATGTTAGTTTTGCTTAAAGAGCAGCTTTGTCTCAAACGTGTCCTTGAAGTTCAACCTCACCTAGCAGCCAATAACGAAAGCCGTGTTAATACAATACAACACAAAAAGCAGCACTGAATATGAATGTGCTGTCAAAAAGCTCAGGAGTTGACCTTTGAAGCGTTTAACTGGAGAAGTCAATTTCATGCCTTTTAAATCCTCAAATAACTAACAGAATGTGCATTATGAAACCAGCAACCACTGAGAAACAAGAACATGTTCTCAGTTTGTGTCACTGCAAAAGCAATCAGGCTGCCAGATGACTCAGTGGATGGTAATTTTACAGCAACATGCAAAGTATTATTACCATAAAGCAGCTGGTTGAATACAGTGAATACTGTGGTTAAAGCCCAGTTTAAAAACCAGACAACTAATAATCTAAAATCAAAAAGATGAGCAACTTCTTGTGCAAACAACAATCAATTTCAATTTGACAAAACGTTCCGACTCACTGCACTGATTTTCTAATAATTACGGTAATAACAAAAACAACAAAAATCACTGCACCACTTACCCAAACATTACGGTAACAAACAATCATTTATTCTAATGCAATAACATTTCATAAATCCCTGCACTGCTTATCCAAACACTACGGTAACAAAAACAACAATCAATTAATTTTAAAGCAATAAAACTTTCCAAGTATCTGCACCGTTTTTCCAAACATTACGGTAAACAAAAGCTATCAATTCTAATGCAATAAAACGTTATGACTCAACGCACCACTTACACCAAACATTACGGTAACCACAGTCAATTTTAATTACATTATAAATATTTCAAACAGCAACTTAAGAATTACTGAGCCATTAGTCACTGACAGAATGCCGTGCAGCTAATAATACCTGCATTACAGTAAGAGCAACCGATGTCCGGTTACAGTAACAGTGGATCTAATATCACAGTGTGCTGCTCATCTGAACATTACGGTAACAGAAACGGGTTTAACAGAAAATGCATTAAATCAATAGAAAAGTTCCAGGTGGCTTCTTCTCCAGCCATTGTGGTAAAAGGTGTAACGTGATAATAACAAGCCGAGCAGCTGCTCGTCCACACACTTTGGTACCAGCGATCAATATTAACGCGGTTACACGATCAGCTGATTTAAGCTTTACGGTAGAGTTCCGTAATGTGACAACAAAAAAACAAACTGAGCTGCTGCTACAAGCATTACGGTAAAAACAATCAGTGTTGACTGCATTAAAAATGATCACGATAATAAGCTGATATTACAAACATTACACACACACACACACACACACACACACACACACACACACACACACTATAGATGACTAACCAGTCATCACGTAAAGCCAGTCATCTTGATGCCAGTTAGACTGACACCAACCCTGAGCAAGGCCACACACACACACACACACACACACACACACATCCATCTCGTGACAAGTGAGTCAACATGGTGGCATGTGAGTGGATGTGAAGTGTGTATGATGGGTCGACTGAGTGTGTGTGTGTGTGTGTGTGTGTTTGAGGGGCTTGAGGACATAAAGAGTGTGTGTGAGAGGGTTTCGGAGGCTGAGTGTAGCAGGTGTGTGTGCGCGTGTGTGTGTGTTTGTGTGTGTGTGTGTGTGTGTGTGTGTGTGTGTGTGTGTGTGTGTGTGTGTGTGTGTGTGTGTGTGTGTGTGTGTGTGTGTCAGACTGTGAGACAGCCAGCAGTTATCTCTCACACACACCTCTGTCTATGTTAATGGAGGGACGCCACTTCAGACCCCCCCACTCTCACCAAAGAGGGGCCCCCTCAGTCCAGCACTTACACACCTTCATCACACACACACACACACACACACACACACACACACTCAGTGAAAACCACCTGACGGATCGTTGGGACAGAACGGCGACACAAACACACATTTAGTTTTTAATTGACAGAGAAGAGTCACGATGGAAAAATACTTTAACAGAGATTTAAAAATACGATTAAAACAGAGACGTTAACGATCAATTAACACGAAGATTAGACTGAAGTACTACAACATTTCTATATGTTCAGTCTGTTTATCTCTACATGAAACTCATTTAAACTATGAACACGGTTCAGATAACAGCAGCTAGTTAGGATGACGTCATCATCATCAGATGAGAAGAACACAAAGACTGAGACGGGAAATAAACAAAATGGTTCAAAATAAAATAAAGTATTTGTGTTAATTTATGTCCCAGAAGCTCAAATTAAGACGATGATTGAGACGATAGAACAGATGAAATACTGAGAGAGACAGAGAGAGAGAGAGAGAGAGAGAGAGAGAGAGAGAGAGAGAGAGAGAGAGAGAGAGAGAGAGAGAGAGAGACAAACATGATGCAGCTATTCTGGGGATTTGTGTGTGTGTGTGTGTGTTCACTTCATGTTGCTCTGCCATTCAGTTCTGTTCCTGATGACCTCCTGCACACACACACACACACACACACACACACACACACACACACACACACACACACACACACACACACACACACACACACACACACACACACACACCTCTAATTATAACACTCAGGTAAACTCGAGTCCGGGGGGAAGAGAGTACTTAGCATTGCTATAGCAACCGTATCCCAGTGCTGGTTGCCGGGGGAGATTGTTTTGCGCCATCTCTGTTGGGAGAACAGTGTGTGTGTGTGTGTGTGTGTGTGTGTGAACACCTTATCAAGTCTGGAGTGAACTTTAAAGCGTCTCTGTTCCTCAGCAGTCTGGATGTTACTGAGACGTGAACCACGTGACCAGACATCACACTGTGACCTCTGACCTCTGACCTCCGTCAGCTTTAATCCACCGACGACGAGACGATATGTAATCTATTACAATCTAAAAGCATCCCGTCTAGTCTAACCCGAGCTCGTCTCCTGTGCTCTGATGTTGTCTAATCTTAAACACTCCGAATCTAGTTTCATATTCTAGATTCTATTTTAATCTAATTTAAAATAATCTAAATGTTTATACCCTAATCTGATCTAATCCCTGTATAGTCTGATTTTATACACAATCCTAATCTAATGTAAAATAAGATAACGTCATTTTGTAGAGCCTTGTCTGATCCAAACTAACTCATTTTAAACTTGTCAAATTCAGTATATATTGTAATTTAGCGAGATCTAATCTAATCTCACCTAAACTAGCTTTCTCTGTGTGAGTCCAGTGTTTTGGTGTAATCTTGTATAATCTAGAGTATCATAATCCAATCTAATCTATCATAATCAATCTATTGAACAAGCAGGTTTAACTGGAATGAATTAAAGGTGTTAACGTGCCAAAGGTGATGAAGTGAACCCCGCGGGTCATCTGGTGTGATGGTGTGAATGATCCTAATCTGGATTAGAGACACGGGACACTGTTGGAACAGTCACACGATGTGAATTTTTGGCTTTAGGTTGAGTTCATAGAAGACGCACCGGAGCGCGAGAGAGGAGAGACCTTTAACATTCAGCTCATCAACAGTACGAGCAGCCGGAGGAACGTCCGTCAGAGGTCGGGGGTCGCTCCTCAGAGCTCGGGGGCGGGGGGGTTGGGGGGATTTTTTTGGGTGAAGTTTTGAAGTCGACTACATTAACTTAAGGTCAGCGCGGCGCTCTCAGTGATTCCACGAGTCGAGAGGAGAAAATCCCTCTGGCTTTGATTCTGTTTTAATGTCTCACCAGTGACACGGCAGCTCCAGAAATAGCAGCTAAACTAGCGCTTAGCCGTTAGCGTCGCGGCACAGAGCGGGCTTGGCCACGAACCAACGCTTTGATCACAGCCGAGCCGCAGTGTGTGTGTGTGTGTGTGTGTGTGTGTGTGTGGCACTTTGATCACCACATTTGGTCACATTAATAACAGAGTCGTCTCCGACGTGTTATCATTAGAACCATCTAAACGATCTAAACCATCCTGATTGCCAAGCACTTATAAGGACACACACACACACACACACACACACACACACACACACACACACTGATGAATGTTCACACCAGCCTGATCCTGATAGAAAAACATTCATCAACATTCCTGTTCAGAGTCGACATGATACGAACTCAGACCACTGAAGAGCATCGTGACGTTCCACTGTCATGGATTTAAAGCAGAGACTGTATTTAAGAAGTGGACGAAGTCGTCGAGACGTCACACACACTGTGTTTGTTGTTTTAAAGCCTCGAGTTCAGCAGTCTGGTCGTCGCCATCTTGTTTTTTTGCAACCAGTGAACAGGAAGTGACCACATCTGGACTGAGGAGGAGTGACGTAGAGACGCCGTATACGTCTCTGGTAGAGACCTGTCAATCACTGTGTAGCCCCGCCCCTAAAGCATCCCCTGCTTTATGGTCTGTTTGACTCTAAATGGACCATCATTTACTAAATGAACATCATGCTGTATTGAAGAAGACTTGAAACTAGAGATTGAGACCATAAACTCATGTTTACAATGTTTACTGAGGTAATAAATCAAGAGAGAAGTAGAGTCATTTTCTCATAGACTTCTATACAACCAGAGGAGTCGCCCCCTGGTGGACACTAGAGAGAATGCAGGTGTTTTGCGGTACAAGATTACGTCCAAAGTCAACGCAAAGACACAGATGATGCGAGTAGACACGAAATCGTCACACAGCTCCAACTAAACATCCATAAAGTTTGTTATTTTACCACAAACTACCAACTGTACGAACATTAAAATACACTTATGTATGCTTTTGTGTGGTTGCTTATATATTTCATGTCATGTAGGAATATTTTAAGATTTAAGATAAGAAGGCAGCATTTCACATCTCGGGCCTACAGGGTTAGGTTTTCCCAAAATATAAGCCCGTCCACAGTGAAGTGAAGGACGATCCTCTGCCGTTCATGTGCTGTAAACGTTGTGCAGGAACATTTCATCGGAAAAGTTCAAGTAAACGAAGAAGGGGCATTTGTCCAGATTTAACAGCTCTTTGTTTCGGTTGAGTCTCTGACGGCGTTCATTGTGTTTCATGGAAGTCAGTGTTTGGTATTATACTGCGTTCAGTGTTCAGCACTGGTCTACATGTCATTAAGGAAAAGGCCAAGTCTAAATGTTGCTGAGGAGAGATTCTTTAGTCCAGGGGGGGATGTGTCAGGCACAATTTAACTTTTTAAAATGAAAAGCCAAAGGGAATAAAGGCTACTTAACCTTTTCTGGACTGCCTTAGATCTCTTTATCCTCAACAAAACCTTTTCTAACTCATACATCAGCAGCTAAGAGGCTTTCCAGGCTCCAATCTGCTTTCTAACACTCTTAGTTGTGTTGTTTCCAATGTAGAGTTTGCTGTCTCAAAGTTTAAATGCAAAGAATTTCACGAGTATAGCTTTAGCATTGCACTACATTTCTAATATTAAATTGTCTGAATGCTGTTTGTTGACGCTAAAGTGCACTTTATCACATTTTCTCCACAGGAAGGGCGTCTTCAATGGTACAATGCCATTTTGTTTCTGCTGCAAAAAATGATGGCATCGTTATCGGCATGAATTGGAAGGAAGAAAGCTATTAACGTTAGCTATTAGCTGTTAGCTGCTAGCTGTTAGCTGTTAGCAGCGCAGTCCTGCTGGGCTAAATAACGGAGATAAATCCAGTTGTTTGAAGGAGATGTTGAACTTCCTAACACTAGCTCTAAGCAGCTTATAATACATCATTAAAACTATTAATGACAAGCGTCTGAAGCAACCAGAGTTGGTGATTGTTGGAACACTGGAAAGACTAACAAAGACATTGCATTTTACAATAATCACTGAGGTGGAATTACTGTTTTTTTTGTCAATGGAGTCTTGTGGCTTTGAGGATAGCATTCTAATTCTATGTTTTCAAAGTTATGATATGAATGATCAATTATTTATTTTGATTGTTTGTGATAATTGTCAAAAGGCCTACAATATCCTGAATATCAGGCCCTGGGTAGAACATCCTGTGGTTCTGTTTACTCCCTCAGCACTGGTTTCAGCGGAGAGCCTCGCTGCTCTACATGAATTTTAAAAGAGAACAACTGCTCTCGGCTGTTGTGAAATCCCTGTGAAAGGAGTTCTCGAGTGGCTCATTACTTAGCTATGTGTGTCGGTATGCGAGGAAGCCTCGTCGGAGACCTGTTTACGTTCCTCAAGAACAGCGCAGAGTGCGAAGTCATGTTCGTCTCAACCGAGCTGCGTCCAAATGATTTATAGCGGGAGGATAATGTGACGCTACAGAAATAGAGCCTGAGGGGGCGTCGGGGACGGCGTCTCGGCGGGACGGAGGAGACCGCCGTGGGTTTGAGATCATCTCCGGATCCGTCCGTCTGTCCGACTGCCGATCAATATTCTTACTCCAGAGAAAACTTCAGAGATAATGTGAACTCACTTTCTCTCTGCTCTTCTTCTCTTTGTCCTTCCATCTCAGATTTCTTTTCTGTTGGTCTTTCCTCGTTTCTTTCTCTTTTTTGCACTTGTTAGAGTTGCTTTCCACGTATTCACATTACCGAACACAAAAAGCTGAATTTAAGTGGCACTCACCAAAGAAACAACGTTTACTCTTGTTAAAGCAGTTCTCTTTCGCTCCAAAGACACCATGTGATGAATTATGAAGCGACGTAATGGAAGTGTATTTGTCAAACATACTAGTAGCTCCTTTTTGTTACAAAAAAGTTGCACTTTACTTTAACCTCAGTGATCCTTAATATACCTCTAAAAAACAATGTGTCATAGATATCAGCAACATCCGGGTCTGAAGAGTGAAGCCAAAGCTTCATGTGTTAAAGCTGCATTCTCTCTAGTGTCCACCAGGGGGCGACTCCTCTGGTTGTATAGAAGTCTATGAGAAAATGACTCTACTTCTCTCTTGATTTATTACCTCAGTAAACATTGTAAACATGAGTTTATGGTCTCAATCTCTAGTTTCAAGTCTTCTTCAATACAGCATGATGTTCATTTAGTAAATGATGGTCCATTTAGAGTCACACAGACCATAAAGCAGGGGATGCTTTAGGGGCGGGGCTACACAGTGATTGACAGGTCTCTACTCTGTTCTGGAAGTTTTTCGTGTTTTTGTGTTAAAACTTTAGCCCTTTAGTGTGTTTTCCCTTCATGAAAGTTAACTAACATTTTGGTCGTCTCAAAATGTCTTATTCGGCGTTCGGTTGTACTTAGCTCCGCCCTCTCCTGGCACTTCTGGTTGCAAAAAAAAAAAATGGTGACGGACAAAAAACACAAGATAACAAAATAAAAACCAAGATGGCGGCAGCCAATATCCAAGATGGTGACAAGCAAAAAAGAGGGCATTAAAAACAAAATGGTGATGGGCAAAAACAAACATTTAGATGGAAACTCGATGCTTCAAAACTGCATTCCACAAACCGACGGTTGCGACACGATGACTATGTCCACTTCTTTAAAGCAGTCTCTGGTCTGGAGTCTCTCCTCGGCAGTCGAATCTCTCTGCCAAGCGTGAACAATATTGATCAGCGACCGTCTGCTCCCACGTGTCAACAGCGTCGACCACTTGTCAATAAATATTCATTTCTCTGAGACCACTTCCTGTGAGGTCTCCGGGGTGGACTCTGTCGCGTTTAATCTTTCATGCAGACTCCATAATTTACTGCAGCCGGACTGTTTACTTACACCTGAACACACACTCACAGCGAGGGGCTCTGGTTGGCATGGAAGCCCACGAGGGACATTTGGAAGGTTGGCTGTTTTGCTCACTTAGTGCTTGTGAATAAAATCGCTGTTTTCTCAGTTAAAAAGTAGCCGATTCATTTAGTTTTAAAAAGGAAACTAAAGTTAAATGAGGATGACCAAATTCCAGCTGTTTTCAACTTAATCAGCTGGTTGTGTTTCCATTTTAACCATTCTGATTCAGCCTCCAGACCTTAATTATGTTCTTGCTCTCAGGATTTGAAACAGAAGTCTTCACTGGTCTTGGTTCGTAGGAGCCAAGATCCGATCCAGGACCCGGCTTAATATTCATCGTTTTAGGTAAAATATTCTGACTCAGGTTACATGTCAAAGGTTTCTTTTACTTTGTTATGTTTAGGAAAAGATCGTGAAATACTTCGTAAGGTTTGGGAAAAGATCGTGAAATACTTAGTTAGGTTCAGGAAAAGATCGTGAAATACTTGGGTTTAGGAAAAGATCGTGAAATACTTGGGTTTAGGAAAAGATCGTGAAATACTTGGTAAGGTTTAGGAAAAGATCGTGAAATACTTGGTAAGGTTTGGGAAAAGATCGTGAAATACTTAGTTATGTTTAGGAAAAGATCGTGAAATACTTCGTAAGGTTTAGGAAAAGATCGTGAAATACTTAGTTATGTTTAGGAAAAGATCGTGAAATACTTCGTAAGGTTTAGGAAAAGATCGTGAAATACTTAGTTATGTTCAGGAAAAGATTGTGAAATACTTAGTTAGGTTCAGGAAAAGATCGTGAAATACTTCGTAAGGTTTAGGAAAAGATCGTGAAATACTTCGTAAGGTTTAGGAAAAGATCGTTAAGTAAAGTTTAAGAAAATATCATTGTTTTAGTTAAAATAAGTACAGAAGTTACTGAAGTACGCAATTACATGATAAAAACATCAACATTAACATTGTTGTTTGTCTGAATTAAATCAACTAATGGTTAAAAAATCAGATTTCTTCTTCCTCAGTTAACTGAGCTGATCCCTCTTCCTGTCTTCTCTGATCTGTCCTCTGGTTACCCATGAGTGTGTGTGTGTGTGTGTGTGTGTGTGTGTGTGTGTGTGTGTGTGTGTGTGTGTGTGTGTGTGTGTGTGTGTGTGTGTGGTGGGAGGGTTCGGCCCGTCAGCTCAGATGACATACTGGGGGGGGGTCATGATCAAGATGGTGGACATTATCCTGTCTGAGGGAGTTGGACGTCGGCAGGAAGAGAAGGTCAGGGTGTCGACTCCGATGTTGTTTTTCCTCCGGCCGGTCGGTTCAAATGCAGTCAAGTTTATTTGTGTTCAGCTCAGGTGTCACTCGTCCTTTTTTGGGTCATTTCTCAGGAGAAGAAAAGAGTGTCTTTTCTTCAAGTCCGTCCGAGAGTTTTGTACTTAAATTCTGGTCGTTGTTCTGCAGCCCACACCTCTGTGTTCCTGCTGCTGCGACCTAATTCCTCCCTCAGGGATCAATAAAGTTCATTTCATCCTTCCTCTGCTCCTACAACAGTGTTTAATTCCATCCTGTTTATTTCTCCGACTGTCCGTCGACAAATAATCACGACGAGGTGTTCTTCAAGAAGCTCAGAGACGTAACACAGAAAAGTCTTTAAGTAGAAGTACTCGTACAGTAAAGTACTAGTAGTAGTCGCAGTAGTGCGAAGCTGTGAACGCGTCGCTTTCACGTGACGTTAATATATATATTTATATATATAATATAATAATATATATATTTTCAAACTGTTGTTTTTGTCATGAATACTTTCACTCAGAACCTGAATATTATGCGTCAAAAAAGTGTTTTTGGAAAATATTGTGAAATAAGTGGTTTTTTTCCTGAGCTTTCACACCGAGTTTATATTTAAAACGTACACTATAGTGTTTAACAACACGGAGGCTCCGTAAACTTTATTAGTCCTTTCAACCTCGACAAAGACGACATCTACTCCTTCTGTTGCCTTTTCACAATAAAAGCCCCAGACATAGACACCGTTTACCAGAGGGAGCATTTAACTCAAAGGAAACTCAATATATCTTACAGTAGCTTTAAGTTTTCAAACAGCTGATCTCAGACAGGATAGGATCCTCTGCCAGCGTCAAAAAGTGTTGCAACTGTCACAAATTCACAATCGGTGATGCAACACATTCACATCGGAGTGTGTTTGCGTTTTTTTGTGTCTTTTAAAGCCTGAACAGTTTTCTACTGGGCAGAAATAAAGAGGGAGAAGAGGAAATAATTAGTTTCTTTCCTTTGGTGTTTCAGCATCAAGGCTGAAACAAAAGGATCACAAGTGCTTTAGAGCTGTCTGTTACCAACACACACACACACACACACACACACACACACACACACACACACACACACTTATCTCCCTGTGGTCTGGAGTTTAGGTGGTGGAAACCTCCTTTGTGTCTTTGGCTGAACATTGGACAGATGTCACATTCAAAGCCTCCAGGAGAGCTCATAACTCAAACTAAGCACACGGACACACACACTCTCACTGACACACACACTCTCACTGACACACACACACACACACACACACACACACACACACACACACACACGCACACACACACACACACACGTGCACTCAGACAAAATCAACCCCCACTTTTAAAAATGTTTTCAAAGTGGGGGTTGAGTTATTGATCAGTGCAGCTTTTAACATAATGTTTTAACCATATATAACAGGAAGGGGGGGAGTGTGTGAGTGTGTGTGTGTGTGGGTGTCATGTGCACGTGCACACATTTAAAGTTCACACACACACACACACACACACACACACAGTTGTGCATCGACATTGTGGCTTCTAGCAGCAGAGGAAACTGAGCAAACAGAGCTGGAAATTCATTGGAAGCATCCAACATGAATGCTAAACTAATTTAATGGGACGTGTGCACACACACACACACACACACACACACAGGCAGTGGGCAGTGCATCGACATGGCTACCACCAGCAGTGAATGCTCGGCTAATGGAATGATGAATATCAGCCATGTGACACAGTGTGTATTTCCAGGAAAGTCGAACCCTCTCGGCAGAGTCGCCATATTTCTCTCTAACTGCTGCGATGACAGCCGAGAGGAAGCCGGGTCAACGCAGATTAAAGCCGCCGCTCCTCCGCCTCATCTGAACGCGGTCCTGTTATTCTTTCAGTGCCATCACGGCGGGCCGAGTAAAAAGGTGTCGAGTCGTTACCTGCTAATTACTCAATAGATCAATGTTGGACAGAAAACGCTACGAACTTGTGTTAGCAACATGCTAAGCTAGCATCGACGTCAACACTTTTTGAAAGTGGTTCGACGTGTTGTTGTTGTTGTTGTTGTTCGTGTTGCGTTTGTGGAAACTCTGACATCTGAAACGTAACGATCAATGACGATGAAATGTTGAGCCAGTTGATTACTGACTCTGTCATGATTATTTTTTGTATGTAATTGTAATGTTTAAATATGCAAATGAGGCATTATGTAATGGTGACTTCTGTTGAATTTAGGAGAAATCTACAGACACAAACAGACAAAGTAGTAAAATAAATGTTTTCTCTCAAATAGACCAAAAAATCTATTGATCCAAAATGTATGAGTGCATGTAAAAGGATGTTTCTGCATTAAGTGAAGTTTGTCTTTCTAGTAACTGGACCTGGAGAAGAACCTTCACAGTCACGAGCGTTTGGGAAGAGACCAAAAAACTACGAGCTCACACAAACAAGAAGCCAACATCCGTTCCCTCCGCTGAGGAACGAGCCGAGGAGCTCGGAGCAGATTGCAGCTCCTTCAAAAAGGCAGCCAGCTCCACCTGAACCCGGACTCCCCCGGCTCCTCCCCCGTGGAGGTTTTCTTCCGGTCGCGACCACCTGGGACGCGACCCAGAACACACCGGTATTAAAACAATCCCATCTGGTCTGAGAAGGAGGAGCTGAAGGACGTCCGGGCCGGCTGCTCCCAGACCGAAGAGATCCAGGATCAATAATCCAGATAGAGGACGCTGGTGATTACATAACAGTCACAGAAATAAGCTGCTCATTTAGTCGAAAGTAAAGTTAAACAAAAAAACCGTGGGCCAGCTGTGTGAATGCATCCCCCGAACCCCTGAAGATTTAAAAATGTCTTTGAAAACATGTGCAGCGATTTTTAACCAAAAGGCGACTCTTCTTTCTTTTTGGCTCGAGGACGAGAAACCAGTTAAAATCTGAACACTGGCGGGAACGTTTTTAACAGAAATGTCTTTGAGGATTTGTTGGACTCGTCTTCAAAAGCATTTCTGCTGCTTTTATGTATTTTATGTTGTTTTTTTTGAGTGCTGTGTTTATTTTTCAGGAAATATATTTGGCTTAAATAATTCTGTGACTGGAACAAATGTAACAATGACGATGAAATGCTACAAACTGGGACCAGGATTCGATACTTTTTAAAAGCTCGTTAAAAAAAGGGAGCGAACGGACCGAGAGGGACTTCTGGTCCTCACTTCCACCGGGGACCTCATGGGGGGGTCACATGCCCCGCATGCCGACCAGCTCCCCTAACGACGGCTAATTAGCATCCTTAACGAGGCCGACTGTCATTCCGTGCCGTTGCTGCGATGCTCGCCGTGTGGTCCGCGTGTCGCAGGCATGTCGGCAGAACACCGGGGGGTGGGGGGGGGGGGGGGGGGGGGGGGGGGGGGGGGGGGGGGGGGGGTCACATGACGGACTCTATTCACAGATAAAAACACTTATTGCATTTCCCAGCAAACTCACTTTGAGACTCATTAAAGGCTCGTCTCACTGAAGAACCACCGAAACACGTTCAATCGGTGAGTTTCCACTCAGCGGGTTTGTCTTTCTGTCGTTCAGCTTCTATTTCATTTCAGATCTGAAGTGAAACAGAATCATTCTGACTGAGAGCCGGAGGAAAACACAAATAAGAAGATAGATGTGGAAACCACAGACTGGGTTTTGAGGCGATGCGTGAGGATAAACCGGGGGGTCCGTCTATCCGTCCCCCCCTGAAGGAGGAGACACAAAGTCCTATTTTAAATGCAGGTTCTCACCAACGCCACTGGATCAAATCTGTCCAAAGGGGGTCTGTTTAGCTCCACAACCAGACAGGAGGACTGTTGCGGTTTCTGGTGGTCTTTGTGTGATTTAATGTTTTAACTCTCGCACTCGTTTGAATCATTCAAAAACCAAAAATGTTTTAGCGAAAAATAATTGTCTTGTGATTTTGGAGACCACCCGAAATGTAGCTGTTGAGGCTACGAGGGGGTCTCAACAACACGATCAATGAAAACTCAGACCTGAGTTTGAGTTTGTGAGGTCAAAGGTTGAAAGAGTTTGAGACTGGAACACCAGCATCAGCTCAGCTGGACTATAACATTTATATTAGGATCCACTAATGTGCTGGGTTTTTTGCTGTTTTATGTATCAAATTTATTTTTAAGGAACCAAAAGTCTGTAACGACCCAAAACATTCATCTTAAAAAGGTGCTACATTGGACATTCAGATCATTTCTATACGATATAAACTATTATCGATGTAAAGATGTCGTGGAGTATAACGTCCACCTCAGGTTAACATTTAGATCAACTTTACCTTCAGACAAACTCATTTAAATTATTCAGTATGTTGTGTTTAAGATGCTACGGCAACACAATGACTGCAAAGATCAAACTGGTGGCCGGTTAGCTCAGGAACCGGCTCGCTAGCTACAGCTAGCCTAGTTAGGGCAAAAGTCGGAGTTCATTTTCAAGCGAGGGTTATTTTAATAAATTAACCACAAATTAAAAAACTAAACGGTCGATTCGTCGTTAGATAAATGCGGACTATGAATTAGGACAAGTTGTGTTTGGGCCTCGAGACGACAACATGATCAACGGTCCTCTGTGGGTTCAAGCACTTAACAGGAGCTGATGAACGATGCACTCATCGTCCTTTAGCATCCGTTTCCTCACTTAACCGTCCGTCTTTGTTTCTTATCTCAGATGTTTGTTTGCTCCGTAGCCCCCCCCCCCCCCCGAGCCTCAGACTGGCCAAATGCAGACAGATGCTGCCGACACGCCGAAGACGTGACGCAGCAAAAACAAAGTGCAGGAATACCTGCAGTGAGCGCTGGGCCACCATTAAGTGATAACACACGGGTCCGCCTGTCACGGAGCTGCTCTCAGCCTCTTCATCTTCTGCCTTTGATTCGGTAAAATCGACTTCCAGCGGACGCAGGAAACTCGACCAGGAACACACAAATAACTGCAGTACTCAGCTTTTTGGGTTTGTAGTGTCCAGTGTTGGAAGAAGTAGAAGCACTAATACCACGACGAGTGAAAGCGTCTTTTAGCTTCAGTAAGGAGCACAATGTCAGACTGAATAATATCCGATATCCGCAGCTTTGACTGCACAGCGGAGACCCTGTGATGTCACTTAAAAAGGTCCAAAAAGGTCCAAAAGGTCCAAAAGGTCCAAAAGGTCCCACCACCTCTCCTACATGAGACACACATCGTGGTTTAGTCTCTCTCTGCAGTCACTACGCATCCCTCTGTGGTCGTTTTGTCTCTTTGTAGTTACTTTGTGTCTCTTTGTGGTCCGTCTTTGTGTGTCTCTGTGGAATCTTTGTAGTAGTTCAGGTCTATTTGTAGTCCATTTGTCTCTTTGAGGTCAGTGTTTTTGAGTCTCTTTGTGGTTGTTTTGGTCTCGTTGTAGTCCATTTGTGTCTCTTTCTAGTTGCTGTGTGTCTCTTTGTGGTCAGTCTCTTTGTTTGTCTGTAGTTGTTAAACATCTCTTTGCAGCTGCTTTGCGTCACTTTGTCGTACTTTTTGTCTCTTTGTAGACTACTGGTGTGTCTATGTAGTCGTTCTATGTTTCTTTGAGGTCATTGTGAGTCTCTTCCTGGTTGTAACATCCACGTCAAAGACCAGTTTTAAAAGAAAAGGGTCCGCAAGAGACGACGCTCTTCTTAAAGCAAATGTTCTTCCAAAAAACAAATCCTTGGCTAATAAAGTGCCAGTGATTGTGCAGCTGGTAGTTTGAGTCGCAGTGAGCCAGTGTGTGTGTGTCATAGCGGGTTAGCTCAGTGACCTTCGCCTTCAGGCCGGAGGATCGGAGTCATGCGTGAGCCGAGCAGCTTCAGCACAGGAAGCAAAACAACACTGTGATCAACATCACTGTCATCTCTCTCTCTCATCTCTCTCTCTCTCTCTCTCTCCTCTCTCTCCTCTCTCTCTCTCCTCTCTCTCTCTCTCTCTCCTCTCTCTCTCTCTCTCTCTCTCTCTCTCTCTCTCTCTCTCTCTCTCTCTCTCTCTCTCTCTCTCTCTCGGCTGCTAACTCCGTCGTTCTCAACACTTCTGACTCTGCTGAACGAGAGGACAAGTTGATCCACATCGGTCACCAAAACGTTTTATGTGAAGGGTTCGAAGGATAAAGGTGTTTTATAGAAATATGCAGCATATTCAGTATATTTTGTCGAGAAACGTTGACCGTGTAAAGACAACTGGTTGCCTCTTCCTCATCGGAGACTGTTGTCCTTCATCTCCATGTCGGCAGCATCACTTCAGGGACGGAAACATCGCTCTCGGTCCAAAATCTAAGATTTCTCTATTAGATGGCTCGTCATTACATTTTTGTTTAGACCATGTTCCCCTTTAAATTATTTAACTTTAACCTCTGCTTTTTGATCTAGCGCCATCATCGGGTCAACATTTTATTGGTTCATGACCAAATTTACAGACATTCACGTCAGCCTCAACTGTACTTTGAGCACCAGAACCATTTATTATTGGAGAACCCGGTTTTGAAGAGAGTCCATGAAAGAGAGTTGAGAGCGCTTTGGAGGCGCAACGTTTTATTTCAGCTAAAAGTCTTTTAGTTGCGTCCGGTTGCTGTACGATACATTATATTCGCAGAAGTGAAAATGTCAATCAAACACAATAGGCCAGTTGTCCCGCCCCTCCTCCATTGTGATTGGACGTCTGGGTAAAAAGTCACGATGGCGAGCGTTTTAACCAAAGTTCAACCTTTTCTTTGACTTCCGCCAAACGCCCCAAAAATGCAGAACATGCAGCGCAGAAGAGAGAAGAAACGCCTCCGAGGGTTCCTTCAAGAACCCGTTTTTATCCACTGATTGTCGAACGCACGTCTCCAGAAACCGATCGTGAACCAGGATTGTTCTTCAGGGTTCTAAATAAAAACGTGTACAACCTTTGTGACGTCTTTCTTTCACACCGAAATGCTTCTGATATTTCTTCTGACCATCTGTCATCGTATTTACCTCACTTATTACTTTTATCTCATCGCTCATTCATTTGGTTCATTTTACTTCCTTATTTTTGTCTCTCTGAACTTCCCACTTCCTTTTCTTTTGTCTCCTCCTCCCGTCCAATCAGTGCTCTCCTTCTCCTCCCGTCCAATCAGTGCTCTCCTTCTCCACATGGAGATTCCCCTCTCCTGTTTTTGGCTGCTCCATCTGTCTCCTCTCACCTCATCTCTCTTTTTTCCTGTTCTTTTCTCCTCACATTATCTCTCCTACAGTATTGCCCTCGCTCCATCTTCCTCTCCTTCTGCTCTTCCCTCTCTTCCCTCCTGTCTCCTCTAATGCTCCTCTGTCCATCTACTCCCTCATCTATCTTCCTCATCCTCCTTTCTGCTTCACCTCCTCTGAACCTCCTCCTCCTCCTCCTCCTTCTTCTTCTGACTCTCCCTGTAGCTACGTGTCACAGTTAGTTCCCCGATAGCCTGCCAAGCTACGTGTTTGCACCACGTCGATAGGTTTCACGTGACATGCCTGGTCAGCTAGCTTCAGGCTAACTCTTGAGCTTGTTTTTTTAGCCAAAAGGCAAGCGCTGCTTTGAGTTGGACGACGGTCTCTTTTATTCACACACACGGGGTTTGTTGTCATGGTTGTGTCATTCAGTGTCTGTCAGCCTGCTGCTCCAAGCGTAGGCCGTCTGCACAGATACTAGTCCGTTCTGACATGTCACCCAACACGGCAGAACACAGTACACACAGTACACGCAACACAGCAGAACACACAGTACACACAGTACACACAACACAGCAGTACACACAGTACACACAGTACACGCAACACAGCAGTACACACAGTACACGCAACACAGCAGTACACAGCAGTACACACAGTAATAAATGCATTAAATCCTGCAGTCGTGGCTTTATGGCTCATTTAGTAGACACACCTGAAATCATCTTCCTCCTCTTTCAACACTTTTTCTCCTCCGGTGACTCTGAGCCAGAACAATACGTTTATTTCAGCCTCCAGAGGAAAACAATATTTACAGGCCTGGAGACTCGCTCTGCTGTTTATTTGGTTTTATCTCTGACAGATGAAACCAAATGAAGCTCAATCTGTTTCCATCTGTGTTCTGTTTACATTTCATAACTGCTCCGAAGAAAAACTCAACTTTTTAGACTCGTAGGAACGTTGCACGATAAAAACGAGAGCTTTTCACACTTGCATGTCTCAGATAATCTAAACCTGCGGCTGCAGAGAGAGATATCTATCAGGTGCATGTCAGACCGAAGCTCTGGGCTGGTGGAGGGTTTTCACCTGATGGGTTGACGGTTTAGTTTCTGGCTGCTTTGGTCTGCAGAACGACCCCGATGAGACCCGACAGGCAAAGCACCAGGATGTTATGAACACTAATAAGTCTGAAGGCTGCCAGCACAACTAAACCAACCGCCAAGAACCGTTTTTCACTTTTAGCCACAAAAACCTGAACGTTTCTGGGTTTTCATTTCACACATTTGTTTTAATCAAATTTTAGTTTTATCTTGCTATACGCCAGGAATACAACATCATCCCCCAGGAGACATACATCTCTTTTATCCACATTTTATTTTTTCATATGCAAGAACTTATGTGGAAGAAGACAAGAGCTTCGTGTCTCACAGCTCTGGACAGGAGTCATGGATTCAACGGGTCCCCGTCGCCTTCAACGACAGAATGTCACTCAAAGAGACAATAAAAAAGACTCTTAAAATGAAGACAAAGGGACACAAAGCAACTACAAAAAGAGGCTAAACAACTGTGAAGTCTGTTGCTGATCGTCATTACAGAACTTAATCATTTGTTTACCCGTTAAATCATCGAAAAACAACAATAATGAGTCAAAGCCCAAAGTGCCATTAATTGAAAAGACCACAATCACGTCGTCCTATTCACAATCAACTCTGATTGTCCTCTGAGTTTGACTTCCTGACAACAAAACAGGTCAACAGCTGCAACACATTTCAGCATCTATCGCTCAAAAAACAACAAACAACAAGCTCCGCCCTCACAAGCTCCACCCTCACAAGCTCCACCCTCACAAGCTCCACCCTCTCAAGCTCCACCCTCACAAGCTCCACCCTCTCAAGCTCCACCCTCACAAGCTCCACCCTCTCGAGCGTCACCCTCACAAGCTCCACCCTCAGCTGGGAGGCGTGTCCAGCTCCAACATCCATTCCTCCACCTCCTCACTTTCCCAGCTTCTGAATCATGTTTTTTTTTATTTTTCCAGTGATAAAGACAGAAGAAGTCCACTCACCCTGCGTCGCCGCTGCTCCCACAGATTAAGGCATCCTTGGCTCCCTCCACCTTGTAGAAGTTGTCTAGAAAAACAAGAACAAACTTTAGATTCCAGTTTGAAGTCCGAGCTCAGTTCAGGAGGATCTTCCTGCTCGTTCCACCCACACAGGTGGTTCCACTTCTTCTGCCTAATTGGACCTCAGGACTGTGTGTGGTAGCTCTCCTCGACCCTCCTGTTAGTTTTAAAGCAATTTCTAATTTGAATTTATACTTTTATCATATAACATAACTTAGCACAGGTTCCAAGCTGACTAAAAACAACCGTGTATGTGTGCAGGACCTGACAGAAAGATGAAAGTCTAAATGTAAAAGGACAGCAGGGAACACAAACACTGGGACTAAACCATTAAGATGTGTTCAGTAGAAACTTAATAGTGTCCCTGAAGAAAAAGTCACAAGACACACACACACACTGAACTTGTTTGACACTGGAAAGTCAGATAAAGGACAGAATCGTCGTAAATTAAGTCTGGGATTTCTTTTTTTTTCACTTTATTGACACAAAATACAAATTTAGTGAAAGTTGAATGTTTTTTGGGCAGTGGAAACCCAAACCTCAGACCGACTGAATGATGGGCGTCTGACGGACCAGTTAACAGTCTTTAATTGGTTTAAATTAATATTAATAATAATATTTTTCTGTTTAGGCACTTGTTTTTGTACAAATATGCACTTAAATGTAAAACGTGCAATATAAGATATTCAGCACATTAATATAGCATCAAAAAGCTATAAAGATATGAAGGAGTAAAGTTAGCGCTGTTTGCAACATTAGCGCTGTTTGCAACATTAGCACTGTTTGCAACATTAGCTCTGTTTGCAACATTAGCGCTGTTTGCAACATTAGCTCTGTTTTCAACATTAGCTCTGTTTGCAACATTAGCTCTGTTTGCAACATTAGCCCCTAGCCATCGGCTCAGCCGTCGCCATGTTGAGAGCCGTTGAGAGGCAATCGAAAAGCTCCCAATCCCCAAATAATGCAACTTTTGGTGTCTTCTTGTATTTGGTCCAAGGTAGTTCAAGTTTAAACAACTGTATAGCATTTGATGACAGAGGAAGACATAATTATTTTATATTCTACTGTCAAAGTTACACCAAAACCGCTAACATTCCTGTGCTTTTAGTGTTCAGCTCCGTCTGTCTGTCTGTTACCGCAGGATCAATAGACTCACAAACCTCAGCGATGTGTGTTTTGGTCTGTCCGCTGAAAGCCATAAACACTAAACCATTAACGGGAACAACCGTTTGCTGAGCATTTATTCAACACTTTAAATCTGACCACAGACCGTCTCCAAGTACATTAAAACCCTCTTCAAGTACTTCTCCGCCCCAAGTACACTAAAGCATCCGACACGAGCTTCAGAAGCTTTTAATGCACGTCGGCGGGAAGAAAACAAGAGCTTCTCGAGTCGCGTTGTGGTTGAAGGACTTTAGCAGCTCTGTAGATGCAGATGTTTGACACTCAACGTCCAACAGTGAGAGTTTGGATAAAGACGACGTGACTGAGTTGAACCCAGGAATCAAACGATCGGCTCTATGATCGCGTAACACTTTTCAGTCAAACCTCAGCTTGTCAAAGAGCCACAAAGCATTTTAACATTTCTTCTTCTTCTTCTTCTTCTTCTTCTTCTTCTTCTTCTTCTTCTTCTTCTTCTTCTTCTTCTTCTTCTTTGCTTTATTGACAAACCAAACCGGTGTTTGTTGACCGCGTCTGACCGCCGCTGCACCAAAAGGCACTTAAGCACTTCGGCAGTGCAGACGTTCATTTGTTATCGAGTGCATCAGGGAGACCGCCCCCCCCCCCCCCCCCCCCCGCTCGCCAACACATAAAAAACTTTTTGAAGTCTGAAGTGCCTCTTTTGTTCAGCAGCTCAAAGTAACCGTGAAGCCTCTACGCACTGAGATTAGTCATTGAGGCATTCTGTCCCCAGACAGGAACGGTCTACTCGCCGTCCTTACCTGCAGCTTCAGGTTTCCAAAAAAACCACCCATGCAAAATAAATGCAACGTCCGCGGACTTAATAAAGGTTTTTTTGTTTTTTTCAGAGCGACCCCCGTCTGAGAAGATTTTACAGAGCTGCACAAACCTGGAAAATTGTCTCCACAGGGTATCGAGAGAGAGAGAGAGAGGAGGGGGTTTAACTTCAATTCTTTTCATTCAAGAGCAGCAAATGACTCTGACGAGCCTAAACACACCTCCACCCCCCACCTAGTGCATCTTCATCTGAGAGAGACGCGTTGACGTGGTGAAAATCTGCAGGTATGAGAAGTGAAATATACTGAGACGCTGGTAATCTGCTCCCCAACGAGGTAAAGACATCAATCACTGATTCATTTTGTTGTCAGAACGGGGAACAGAAGCAGCAGCAGCAGAACTCATGTCGGCTTTTTGAGGAGGTCGTTTAAAGTAAAAGAGGAAAGAAAAGAAATCTGTTTGAACGAGCAGCTGATGCGGCGATAAGCTGAGCCGGTCGCATGACAGATACATTCTAGTTTCTGCAGCTCTATCATTTATTCCGGCACGGGTTCCTGCCTTTCCTGCGTCACACGTGATTGGCTGGGATTCTCTTGTCTGTTGACATTATTTTCTGATTTATGGAGTGATACAAAGAGATATTATAAATCCCTTCAGTAAAAACATTTGACTCTAATACGTCAACAACATGAAACAAGAATTTTGAACCTGACTTTATCCAATTTTCAGATTTCTGATCTGGAAATGTGTGCAAATAAATACATATTTAATGAGATAATGCCTCATTTGCATGTTTAAACATTACATTTCAGAAAGCCTGTAAAACAATTGTCTTAATGTCGGTAATGAGCTGGTGAAGTTTCATGTTGATATCTATGAGTTAATTGTATTTGTACCCTATTCACCTGTAGTGTTTCCCATTAATATATCTGCTCGTCAGAGGGGAAACTCTACATGTTGTCTGTTGATTTTCACTTATTGAACCCTGCAACAAAGAAGCGCCGGACTCTGACCAGACGGAACAAACAACGAGCATGATGGGAAATGTTTAAGCATGGAGAACATTGATCTCCCACTGAGGGCCGTTTTCAGATCAGCCCTACGGGACGGGAGCTTCAACGGCGCGTTTCCCAGCTCTCAGGTTTCACGGCAGCTTTTAGGGGTCGATACGGGAGCCTGCGGGGGACATTTGTTTGATGAGATGGATGGCAAAGCCAACTGGAAATGAATAAATAGAAGGTACATTAGCAAAGGAGCAGCATGTCCCGACGAAACCCTGTTACTGTAAGCTCAAAGTTGCCTTTATTTTTGGCGGCGTCTCCCTTTAAGAGACGGATTCTTTACATAATTGCACATGTTGTCTGATAACGAGAGAGTTTTTAATGGAGTTTCCTCTGTTGTTGTTGGACTGTTAATCTACTCTCACTGCTCCTAACCTGAATGATTGGGAGAAAATAAAAAGATTTGCTTTTAAATTTGAGCTTAAAAGGTTATTTATCAAAGTTCCACAGGCTCCCCAACACATTCTAACCCCAACTTGTCAAAAACTGACATTTGGTCAGAACCTTTGCCGTCACTGTAACACGTGGTAAACGACGTGAATTCAGACAAAAAAAACCATCATGGTTGGGAATAAAACCTAAAGTAAGACGAAAACAACGTAACTTGAGTACAGGACAATACTGACGCAACACCTTAAAGATTGGAAGATTTACGGCAAGTCACGAACTCACTGAGGTGAGGTTTTGGTTCACCCACATCGCCGGATGACTGTTTGTTCGGCTACTTTTCTGTCACCGGTGTAGCATTAAAGCTATGGTGCTATTAACACGCTAACTAGCGGGCGAGTTAGCTAGCTTGCTAATTCCACCATGCTTTAATGCTACGCTGGTTACAGGTAAGGTCTCTCTGCCTCACTCCCCCACCACTCTGGAGAAGGACGAGCTAACTAGCTAACAAGCTAACTAGCCGGCGAGTTAGGAAAAACTAAATAAAAAGATGGTGAAAGAAGAAATACTTCATCAAGTTCCAGTTAAATCAGTTTCATTCTGAATGCAGATTCACGTTCAGTGAAAAATAATAATATGAACGTGTGTGCAGCCACATGCAGGTTCAATATGTTGGTCACACGCCGTGTAGCTGCGGTTTCATCTGACAGCAGCGTTAAGTGTTTCCTTAACCCTGACCTCGACCTGTGTGTGTGTGTGTGTGTGTGTTGCTTTTACTGTATGTGCTTATGAATACTGTGTGTGTCCACATAACGTATATTATGCTCCCTGGTCAGCATGACTGACATGAGAAATTAAATAGTGTATAGCCCAACTGACCTCTGTGTGTGTGTGTGTGTGTGTGTGTGTGTCACGTCTGGTATGGACTGTGTTCCTGGTAAACTGCCCAGCTGAACTGCCTGTACACACACACACACACAGTCCTGTCTTGTTTTCTGCTTTACACTCTATGAAATGCGGGTTCCTAACAGGTTCTCTTCCATAACCATTTGCTTCAGAAGAACCCATTTTTTTGCGGAGAGGGTTTTTCTTTGTGAGACTAAACTGTGATTGTGAACCGGGATTGTTGTGGGTCGAGCTGCACCACACCAGCGTCTGCCTTTTAGGGTTCTAGATGAAGCCCTTAGATGGTAAACAACCCTTTGATGAGTTCTAGATGGACACCTTGGAATATAAAAGGGTTCTCAGAATTAAAGAACAAAACAAAGCGGGAGTGTGGTTCTCACCCTCGTCGTTGATGAAGTCCTTCAGGGAGGTCCAGGTCTTGTTGTTGCAGTAGAAGGTGGTGTTGGCCGGCAGGCTGCCGTTCAAGCAGTGCAACGTGCTGCGGACGCACTTCTGCCGCAGGTTCCCCATGAAGAGCTGCAGGCCGATGAGGGCGAAGACGCTCAGACAGAAGACGGTGAGGATCATCACATCGGCGAGCTTCTTCACCGACTGGATCAGAGCGCCCACGATGGTCTTCAGGCCTGCCGGACCGCCGGGGGGGGGGGGGGGGGGACGCAGACAGGGGTTAATAATGTTCACGTGAATTTGTTATCGTGGCTGCGAACCCTTATTTAGCAAATTCTAAATAATTCAAATGAATTATATTTTGTGGAATTAGATCTATGAAAAACGAGCAGCTAGATTGACTAGAAGTTCACAAATCGAACCGCTTTAAAGGAATAATACAACAATAAACAAAATAAATCGTACAGTCTCACTTCCGTATAGGTTCTCTATTGTTCCAGAAAGAGTTTGTATCTATTGAATATATACTGTATATATAGAAGAATAGGGGAGAAGCTGCGATAGCATCCGTTAAATCAGAACTGGAGAGTATTTCTTCATTGAAAGAAGAGCAAAGATCGACACTGAGAAGATGTTTTTGCTCTTTTTTCCAGACTGGCTTCAGTAATAGTTTGATTGACAGATGGTTCCATCCAATCACCTGCCATGTGTGTTGTTGTTTTTTTAAGTGCCCGCCCATTTACAAACTGTTCCCAGTGATGGTTCTAAAGGCAGAGCGCTCTTTGATGATGCTCTCCGGGTATTTTCAGATGTTTTAGAACCTTTTTTTGCCGTCTTTCGTTCGTCCTCCATTGAAGTCTGTTCGTTCAGATATTCTTTAATTTTCCCGGTTAAAAAAACTGCAGATAATTTGTTACACAGAACCATCTGAGAAGCCGTCTTTAGAAATAGTTTGGAAAAAGGGAAGGTACTTTCAAAAAACATACTTGGCAGGTGATTGAATGAACCATGTGTCAATCAAACTCTTACCCAAACCAGTTGGGAGAAAAGAGCGAGAAACATGTTTTCCACGTAGAAAAGTCTTTCAATAAAGAAATACTCTCCAGTTCTGATATAACTGATGCTATAGCAGCATCTACGCTAATCTGTTCAGGAGCCGCCATTGTTGATGTCCCACACACATCTAAGCCCCGCCCCCCAGTTTGCCTGTAGCTCCTCATTGGTCAGAACCACAAACATATTACTTAAAGCCTCACAAAAGATGGATTTTGTGACAGTCCAGCTACCGTGCTACGTAACTCTTTATCGGACAATTCCTTAGAAAACTCTTTTTTTGGGACCATAGCATCCGAGGAAGGTGAGCTCTCCATACAATTTATAATGTTTTAATCATCGACCAAAGAGATGGCCGCCGACCTCAATCAAAATCTTCTAGCCGCTTCCAAATATCCCAAATATTTCAGGCAAAACCCAAAAAGAGTTGAAGCAACAAATTAGCAAATTAAAAACACTCAAGGTGAGACAGGCTACGGAGTCAAACCAAAGGGCGGCCATCTTTGTGGACCATAGAAGTACATCACAAAATAAAAAAAGATGTTTTACAGCCAATAGAAATATAACTAGAAATATATACGTTTTTTCACAAACATTGCCGCTGTGGAAAATAAATAAATAAATATCTGTGATCATCACCAACAGAACGAAGCAAAACAATTTACATTGAGATTAAAAACACAACACTCACATGAACATTATGGTAAAAACAGCAGGAACAAAACACACTGAGAACACAGAGGGTGCAGACAAGTCGAGCCAAGAAGCAACCAGTTTCTCTTCATACGGTTTTCTTTTTAGTTTATTCATTAGAAACAGACACTTTTAAATTTAGCAAGAATAACTCAGAGAGCCGAAGCGTCTGTAAGCTAATGAACGAGTAGCGTGATTATATTCAGATAGTAACGACATGCTTTGGACTGTGTTACAGTTATAACATGTATTAAACATTGTTATGTTTTCAATCACATGTTTAAGACATGTTTCAGCGCCGCATGCTAACATGCACAGTGGAAACATACAGAGGCTAGCCAGCAACTAGATTTTAGGGAATAGTTTCATATTTTGAATTAAAATGTAAACACTTAGATCTAGATTGAAGACTGAATTTCCAGGATTCACTACGATCAAACTTTGTGTCTTTTGTTAGCAACGAGTAAACTAATATTTATTTATGTGACATTATGGCTCTTCTTTTTAACCAGCACTGTTTCTGTCATCAGCTGATTGGTTCATTTAATCTGAACGCAGTGCTGAAGAAAGTATTCAGTTAATTTACTGCAGTAAAAGTACTAATACCACTGTGTAAAATCACTCTCTTACACTGAAAGTATGAATACTACACTGGAACAATACTTTGTTTCAGTAAAAGTACTAATACCACAGTGTAAAAATATTCTTAAAAGTATTAGTAAGTCGCTGTTCGCTGAGCCTCTGATGTCCTCACAACCAACTATGAGGAAGACTTCAGTACGTCTTTCTGCATACTACCAAAGTGTTTATGCTTCCAGTGTGTTTGTCAAAACTCAGATTGTCTCAGTTGGTAGTATGCAGGATGAGCGTTTAGTTCCTCCAGCAGGCCTCGGGTGCGTTTTTGATATCCACTGCCCCTGCGTTTGGCTTCCTCACCTGGGATGACTGAGATGGTTTTGAGCGCTCGCAGCACCCTGAACGTCCTTAAGGCTGACACATTACCCAGGTCCACAAACTCAGTCACATATCTGCAACAAGGCGGGAGACAGAAGCACAAGAACAGACACACACAAGGGTTTGACCACACTGAGCAACAACGAGCCGACACAGAGGGATAGAAACATGAATAGAGACAGAGAGAGGTGCAGTAGAGGCGGTGCCGGGTTCGGACGGCAACAGTGGAGGTTCAAGTCGGAGACGTCGACTGTTTAGAAGAAGAAGTCAGACGATGGAAGCTGCTCACGTGGACGTAAACCGGAGACGAGCTCAGTGTCACACCTTCAGATTCTGCAGAAGACTTAAATCGCTGTAATTTATTCCTTTAATTTAGTGGCATCAGGTAAATATGTTTCGGGGCTTACGTTTAAATATTATTTGTATCATCAATTACCCTGTTATTGTTTGGTCTTTTATTATAAAATAATGAAAAATGCAGTTAAAGATATTACGTTTGATGTGATTGAAGACAAAGACAACCAGAAAATATTAGTTTTAAGAATCAAAAACTATTCATTTCTAGCAATTTTTGCTTTAAAAAAATATAATTTGTTGCTCATTAATTTTCTCAATCAACGAATCATTTATTTGACTAATTGTTTGGGATATTGAGTGAGTGGTCACTAGATTAATAACTAGAAAATATTAATGTCAAACTTAAGTCCCCCCATTAGCATAGATCCTCTACCTTCCATAGAGGTTTGGTGAGCTAATCTACCAGTTAGCCAGAAGCTACGATCATTTATTGATAGCATAAGAAGCTAATTGTTCACAAGGTTCAGAATAAGCATCAAATAAACTATTCCTTCAGTGTTAGCAAACAGCTGTTAGCATGCTGTTTGGTAAGCTAGGAATATCTTTTATTAGCTAACGTTAACCGAAGGAAAAATCTTTGTTTTGAAGGCTAATTTAAGAATGTTTAAGCTAAGTTAAGTGATATTATTAGCTGTGACATTCACATTTTGGTAAGCAGTTTACTTGTAAACTGCTTAATGTACTTGTTCAGTTAATCGTTATCTATTAATGATTAGTTTCATCCAATTTGCGTCCTTATTAGCAAAAGCTAAAGAGCCAGTGTGCAGCATTTAGAGGGATCTATTAGCAGAAATGTAGTATAATATTCATAACCATGTTTTCATCTGTGTATAATCAAACGAAACTAAGAATCGTTGCGTTTTCGTCAGCTTAGAATGAGTCCTTCATCTCTACATAGGGAGCGGGAGGCGGAGTCCGCCATGTTTCTACGGTAGCCCAGAACGGACAAACGAAACACTGACTCCAGAGAGAGACTTTCGCCACCGCTTGTGAAACTTGCAGCAACCTCACCACTAGATGGCACTAAATCCTACACACTGTCCCTTTTAGCTACGAAGTTATGCTACATACAAAAATTAGCATGCAACATGTGGGTCGATGTTTATTTTGATTCCATCTCCAGTTCGTGTGCTCAGCTTTTATACGTCTGACTTTTCCTTCTCCACTGTGTCTTCAGTTCAGATCACGTGATTACACCGGTGACTCCTGATTGGGCGGAGAGTGGGGAAGTGGGCGGGATTTGGTGCTGCAAGACACGGCAGACATGGGACGAACAAGATAGGACGACGTTACGATGACGAGTGTTTTTTTTTCTGTCCCTTGTCGCCCCCTGGTGGTGGTGAGGCCTTACCTGGGATGACTGAGATAGTTTTCAGGGCTCTCAGCACTCTAAAGGTTCTCAGCGCCTGCAGGTTCCCTACTTTGATAAACTCTGTTAACAGCCTGTAGGGGGCAGTGTGGTTGGTTGTCAACATACAACAAAAGAAGAAAAAACATAACAAGGTCTGAAAATACTGTGGTGATTAAAAAAGAACAACGCTGTGCACCAAATGATCAGTTTTTAAACATCATCAGAGAGCTGGCAGATGATTTAATCTGCTTTAATACAAGCGGGTTTTTTACAGATGTGGAAAGAAAAGAAACATCAGATCAAATGTAAGTTTGTCTTTTTCACAGAGTTTTCTTTGCATGTAATCACATGTTTGAGATTAATATTGTGACGTTGAACTTTCGCACACTTGTAAAAAGTTAGTTCCACGACTTTTGAGTTGAGATTAATTTATAAAACAAGAATAAACTTCCATGCACCAAACATTGTCTCCATAACATCCACCTGATGCTGTGTTCACGTGTTTGCTGGAATTTAACTGCAATAAACAGATAAAAAAGAATGCTAAAATAACTACGTTATAATTCTAAATTATAAAAAAGTCTGAATTTTACGCTTTGTGAGGTTTATCTGCAAGACAACGAGAAAACAACTTTTAAAACGCTTGTTTTCTGAATGGAGTCTGGATCGTTTCATGCTAGGCTACGCTAACGTTGTAGCTGATCCATCCACACTCAAAACAACGTAAATATGGCGGAAACGTTATTGTTCACACCACAAGAGTGCAGCCGAGTCTATTAATCTTATTATTAAAGTTATATTATTAAGAGACATTCACACAACATATTGATTTACCTTCCCTGTTGGAAACAAGTTCTTTAGTTCTTTAGTAGCAGTATTTTATAAGTAAAGATATTTATATTTAATTTAATTTTAATTGTTAAGAAGCTTAATTTAACAAAAAAATACATTCAAGATCCAACTGTGAGGTTAAATTCTTCATTTCTCGTTAATTCAAAATTAATCACTTGAAAGCGTATTTGTCAAAAATGTGCATATATATGTATACAAACAGAAATATAACAATAATTTCCAAACAAAAGTGTAGAATGTGGTGAAATCCAGGTTGTGAAGACGCCACGAGAGGCGCCAGCGGCCATTTTGGACCCCCCCCCCCCCCGGTTAGATGGAGTCATCTTATCTCACTAACCGGCCTCCATCACGGCTCATATATCACCGGCGCTGACCGGCGGGCTGATTGAATTACAGCCAGAAGAGGCCGTTTAGATGCACCAGCTGATAGAACCAGTGACCGCAGAGACACTTCACACCGGAGAGGTCACTTCTGATCTCTCACTCATACGCTGTGTGTTCTGCACCTTTAAGTGGGTCAGTTGGTAACAAAGATGAAGGAAGGGAAGGGAGGCACGGGAGAACCAGGACTCAGAGGGGCAGACTGTCAGCCCTGCTGCAGTAGAATGAGAGGTTTTCTAAAGGGACTCTGGTGCTCAGAGACACTACCACTTTAGTCCACAGGGGGCGACAGAATCATCAACACAAATAAAAGTTCCTCGTAGTAACTTTAAATAAACGTACTAATACCAGAGTGTACAAATACTCTGTTACAGTAAAAGTCCTGCGTTAAAAAGGTTTATTTAGTACAAGTATATCAGTATAATCAGGAAAATTAGAGTTTTTTTAAAGGGAGTCTGGTGTTCGTTAACACTACCACTTCTGTCCACAGGGGGCGCCAAAATCAACACAAATAAAAGTTCCTCGTAGTAACTTTAAGTAAAAGTACTAAAACCAGACAGTAAAGATGGTCTCTGTCTCCATGGGAATCCTGACTCTGTGGGAGGGGAGGAGGGCATCAATCAGACATCTAGTGTGTGTGTGTGTGTGTCTGTCTATTCACCGACCATCACTCTGGTTTTAATAAAGCCCGGCACAGAGGGGTGATGTGTCAGGGGCGGACTGCGTGTGTGTGTGTGTGTGTGTGTGTGTGTGTGTGTGTGTGTGTGTGTGTGTGTGTGTGTGTGTCCATACATGCATCATGTTTTTTTATTTTTGGTGTGTATGACCACACACTCACTTAACATGTTCTCCATCCTTGGTGTGTGAGTGTGTGTGTGTGTGTGTGTGTGTGTGTGTGTGTGTGTGTGTGTGTGTGTGTGTGTGTGTAAAGAGGTGACTTATGTGTCCCTGTCCCCCTAAAGATCCATCTGACCGCAGGACGGCCCTCGGTTCAAGGACACATACCTACTGACATTGTGTGTGTGTGTGTGTGTGTGTGTGTGTGTGTGTGTGTGTGTGTGTCACTGAACGACAGACAAACAGATGGGAGGTGGAGGAAGGAGCAGGTGGAATATTTACTTAATTTATCAATTTGAATTTATTTTCAAGAGAAAACTGTGATGTCATTTTACTTTTTTTTAAGTGTGCACACTTTAACCTGAAGATGCCTCAAAGACTCAACTTCCCAGAATGCCTTTCTCACTGACTCCGGACTTTTTCTTCTTTACTTAGAAGTTGATTTAGGACTTGTCAGACTTGACCTGGGACTTGACTCTGGACTCTTTAGTCTTTACTTAGGACTTGATTCGGGACTTGTTAGCTTTGATTTGGGACCTGACTCTGGACTTTTAGACTTGATCTAGGACTTGATTTAGGACTTGATTTAGGACTTGATTTAGGACTTGATTTAGGACTTGTCTGTCTTGACTTGGTTCCACCTCTGGCAGTTCTGTTCCCTCTAAATCATATTCGACCGTACAATCAGCGTGAGGCGGCGGTGGAGCTAACCAGAGCTCGGCCTCGGGGTCGAGTATTGATCCGATCGGTTCATTGCGATCGTTCATCTTGCCGCCGGCGTCCCTCTCTGTTGATTGATCGCCGTCTGATCGCTAACTAAACCAAACCATCAGTCAGCCAATTACTGAAGTGGACGTAACGACTCAGAGCTGCGGTTTCCTTTCTTTATTTCATGGCTTGAATTGACGGTTTTCAAAGTTATTTACGAGCTTTTCAAACCTGTAATTTTGAAATGTCATGGGTATCACTTAGAAAACCCCTTTTCTCTTTTTACTAAACTAAAAGTAAAGTTAACTAATCCTCTGTGTGGATCATCAGCTGCAGACCTGTTGTCCTTTCTTTGGAAACGTTTGTTTGATTTTCCGCTTTAAAAGGAATTATTTTTATCCACGATACCTTGTTTTTTATGCATTTCTTTCTGCTAAAACCTTACATATAGTCTATAATTATATATATTTTTATAATTAACCATTCAGCTGAAGTTAAAGCATGAAAAATAAAATATTAGGACCGCAGCAACATGTTGCATCACAATGAGTCGTTATAAAAAGGAACATTCTGGTGAAGTTAAATGTTTTACTTTCTTTAGTCCAAGAAGCAAGAAAGAAACAGGATTTAGTGATAAATTAAGATGATGGAGGCTAAAAAATACAAGAAAATATAGAACAATGTCAATGAAATCACATAATGTAGATATAAACACCACTAAATATACCTTTCACGTATTGCACTGAATACTTGTACTGGATTATTGGTTAAACTGGTGTGTACTAGTTAACTAAAACTCCAGATTGCACCACTAAGCATTATGAATATTTATGAGTTCTTATAATTATACAGATTATATAAGTATGTTTATAATGTGTTATAGAAATGAGAATCATAGAAGTGTGACCCTTATATTTCTCTTTATAATAACCATAATAATTAGTACAGACTTCTCACTTTGCTGCAGAGAAAAATTACCATTTTTTCATATTAAATAGTCAAAAAAAACGATAATGCAGCGTGTTTTACGTCTCCATCACATGTCTCGAGTAATAAATGTGATCGTTAACTAAAGAGCAGAACAGAAGGAAGAACACTGTGTTCTTATATGATGAAGTTGAAGTAAACTGGGATTATTTCAGCGCACAGTAACTTTCCACCAGGACTCACACAGTTTACCAGAGACGCTGAGGCCTGAAGTTAGCTTCTTCTTGGGACTGACAGCACAATGAGCTCAGTTTCTGCTGACTGTGCGAATGTGTCCGAAGTGAACAAACGCACTCGGCTGCTCCAGCTCACATTTTTAAATTCGTTCTATTCGTCTTCATTCTTTAATTCCTCGGCCCTTTAATCCCGTCAGTACAACGCCAGTCGTGACACTTTCCTCTGTTCACTCACAGATTCCTTCCACTCGCTGCTCTTTTTCCTGCACAGATGTTTTCACATTAAAAGCCTCCCAGCAAGCTCAAGTTGCACAATCACTGCCCCCGTTTTTCTGAAGTGTTGTTTTTAAATTCAGCACCACACCAAGTAAAATTAAGCCTTTTTCTGATGTGTGTGTGTTCCTTTTTCTGTTTTCACTGCATTTATTTGGACTTTTTCTATTTTAAATATATCAAATATGAAAAGTGAAAATAAAATGTTATGTATGAATTTGCAGTATTTAGAATAGAATGGGAACGGACGTAGCTGGAGCGTTAACAGACGTTTCTAGAGGCGAACTTATCAGGAATTGACAATATGCTAAATATTTCTGATTACCGGGAGACTCTTTCAAAGACCTGCAGGCTACAACGTGAACACAATAGTTCTCGTTACAGAGATTTATACATTGTACTATCTGAATCTGACGTTTCACAGTTTTCAGTTTTAATTATTTACATTTAGAAACATGTTATGAAGCAACGTATCTGCACACAAAAATACGTATGATATCCTACGAATATTTTTCATGCGTTTTCCTAAGAAAGTCCAGCAACACGTCATTTCACCTCGTTATATGAATAAAGTATTTTCAAAATAAACTGCCATGTTCACAGGAAACTCAGTTAGGTTGAGGCAACAATACTACGTTGTTATTTAGCTTTAGGAAAAGATCGGAAATACTTAGGTTTAGGAAAAGATCGGAAATAGTTAGCTTTAGGAAAAGATGGTGAAACGAACATCGATCTACTTGGTCGTTGTACCGTCCACCTCCCCCCTCCTGCCCGGTGTGTGATTTAGCCGTCTTTATACTTCGTTGTTCAAGATTTCGTGAATCACATACGAAATAATTTCACGTGATATCTACGAATTACGGCGCGTTATTTGTCGTATAGGTATTTCTACGAATGCTGGAGGAGACCAGCTTGTGTTAGGACGTTCTCCATCTTTGATCGCAGCGCGACTCGTTGAGAACTTAAAGCTAGTTGGTTTTTTTTGCGTTATCGTCTGTGTGTAACGTTTGTTAACGGGAACAGGAAGTGTTAACGTTTGCATGTTTGTGTGTGTTTGACTCACGCCATGACGATGACGCTGAAGTCGAGCCAGTTCCAGGGGTCCCTCAGGAAGGTGAAGGGTCCCAAACAGAACCCCCTCGCCAAGATCTTTATGAGAGACTCGAAGGTGTAGATACCTGTGAAGGTGTACCTGAGGGAGGGAGGGAATGAAAAGAGAGAAAGGGAGGATGTCAAGGGCAGTTTAAGGAGGGGAGAGGGAGGAGGACGGAGAAAGGAAATGAAGCGGAAAAAGGTTGAGGAAAGGAAGGGAGGAAGAGGAGAATTAAGATGAGAGGAAGACAGATGGAGGGGGGAATAATGTTGGGAATTAAATGTTAAAGAACAAGAGGAGGAGGTGTGAAGGAGGAAGAGAATAAGGAGTTGAGATGAATAAAGAAAAAGAGGAGAGAGGGAGGATGAATATTCATTAAATCAGCAGAGCCTCAACTCTCGCCGCCAAACATCCTTCACTTATTTATTTTTGTCCCCAGAAACAAGTTTGACCCGACGGGGCGTCAACTCAACCGTACAAAGACAGACGGACAGGAGCGAGGGAGGCAGGCACGTCAGCAGCAGCTGGAAGCCATGGCTGAAATACCGACTTCAAAAAGGGGTCAGTTCATCCAGAGTTGCCCCCCTGGTGGTGTCAAGGTATTCAAATGGTTTAGAATTTAACGGGCAATGTTTTAAAGATATGTGTCTGCAGAGACATCTCGAGGGAAAGCTTCACCCCCAATGGAAGGGTTACTGAAAGGGCCGAACAGGCACAAAGAGTCACGTACCAACCAGGACGAGACTCTAAATGAGCAACACAGAACGACAATAAAGAGACACAAAACAACTACAAAAAGACCAAAACAAAAGACATACCAAATGACCATAAAGATACGCAAAACGACTACAAAGAGACACAAAACAAATACAAAGAGACACAAAACGACTACAAAGCGACACAAATCGACCACTGATAACTTTAAGTCTACAGTACAGATTGTAAACCCAACTAGCAGGTAGCAGAACAGACACACAGACAGACAGACAGACAGACGGGTTCAGGTCTACTTACTCCAGGTATTTGGCCCAGTACGCCGGCTCGGACATGGCCATGAAGCAACAGTTGGTCAGGATGGTGCACATGATGAACAAACTGAACAACGTGAGCAGGTTAAGGAGAAAGTAGGTTTCACATCACAGACAGGTCACACGTCAGAGAGAAAACAAACGATCCGAGTCACCATTAAAACGACAACAGGACTTCAACGAATGCAGAAATTAGCAAGAAAACATGGAGACAACGTTGTGGATCTTGATGCAACAGGTTCAGCAGCTTCTCATAACAGTTTAATGACATAATAATAATCTGACAATAGTGAAATATTTATTGTTTGTAGTGATTCAATCATTAAAATAAAAGGGGTTTGTTAAGACGGTGTAGAAATCTTCTTTTGTCAATAACATCTTTTTTAATGAAGTTGGTACTTTATACTGCGACTGTATTTTTGAAGATGCATTGATTTCTTTTTCCTTTCGAGGTCTGAAACAATAAAGTGCAGACGCTTTATATCACATTTGTTTGGTGTTGTGATCCGTTAATCTTTAAAATACAAATCTTAAACTCATGAAGGTAAGACGCTGTGATGTTATTAATTAGCCAGAAACTAATTATTCTATTCAGACGTGCTCCCTGCATTTCACTGCCTCCACTGTTACTAAGTGCTTTATGTTATATATTATATATTTATTTCATCTTATTTTATCAGGAGAATACCATTAAGATTTTAAATCTGTTTTTCGAGGGAGTCGAAGACAAAAGCATCAACAGTTTAACACAAAAGCACGAATAATGAACTTAAACAAAACAGTTAGGTAAGAAGTTTCACAACATGAAAACTGTCCTATAAAAGCACAAATAACAGCCTTCATATGAATAATCAGTGTCAACAACACAACGTTAATCCTGTTGTACAATGTTTATGAAATGATCTGCTGTAAAGGGATTTAACGTGAAGCTGCAAAAACCTTCAAATAAACCGTCTAGAGAACATGCCAGTTGTTAAGTTTGACCTCAAATTTCTTCAAGTAGCTTCTTTTTTTTTACAGCGCGGCGGGTAGAGCAGGTGGGCGGAGTTTATAAATGCGAGAGGACAATAAGTGCCAGAGAGAGAAGTAGACTGTCAATTTACAGTACTTTCCTGTGATTCACGGCTCTTAGTGGCTGTGGATAAGAGCACCGAGTCAGAATGTGAAATGGAAATGTCCTCGGGTAGAAAAGCTGCCGACGGCCGACCTGCAGCTTTTAGGACGCCTGAAATGTAAATGTACCGACGTCTGTCTGTGTGCGCGCGTGTGTGTGTGTGTGTGTCTGTGCGTGTTGACTACATGCCTAAGTGATGTCTTTTTTTAAATATCTTTCCCATTAGAGCTAAATAAGGATGAAGCGAACAGAAGTTAGCTCGTGTATTTTTCCCCATCCGACGTCTGCCACATTCAATACAGCAAATTAATATTCCATTAACAGCAGCAGTGGGGGGGGGGGGGGGGGGGGGCACTCTGGTCTAATCATCATATAATGTGGGAGCGGTAACTTTTCCAAAGTGTCAGAAGGCAGCGATACACGTTAAATATCACCTTCCTGCTGCCACGTGTGTCGGCGAGGCTACACGCCATGTAGGTGGGAGAGAGAGAGAGAGAGAGAGAGAGAGAGAGAGAGAGAGAGAGAGAGAGACGTCAATCACGCCTATAAATGAATCATAATTATTGTAATTTGGCAGAAGGAACACGCTCCGCCGAGAGAACAGCGGCGGTGCCACAAAAAAAATATATAAAAACTCCAGCTGAAAAGTAGTTTGAGCTGCAGGGTAATTGTTGATTGAGTGCCGGCTGTAATGATGCCGGTGGCGGGCGGCGAGATAATACGGTTACCGATTGACAAACACAACGCAAAACGTCCCCCCGACGCCGCCCGCCGCAGAGCCCGGGAGCTAATTATGGCGTAATGACAGCCCTGCTGGTATGGACCTCACGGGCCACCGTACCGGTAATGTCATTACACCTCCCACACCCACCGCGGGATCCATCTTCAGCTTCCTTTCATTTCTTATTTCCTCCCTCTTTCCTCATTAGTGTGTGTCTCCATCATTCTTCCTGAGCTCTTGATGTGCTTTTACTTTTCTTGTTCTCAAGTGTCGGCCCTAGCTGCTCCGCTGACTCGGCTTTTATTTTGAAAGAACAGCAGCAAAGTTAAAGAAATACTTACATCCTGTTGGATATCCGATCTGTAGGCTACTTGTAGTTTGCGAACTACAGCAAAGCAAAGACTGAGGTAGAATGTAAACTGATAAAACAGTAGAATAGATAAACGTGGTGTTTGTTGTTAACACTAAGAGCCAATGAGGTGATCCGTTCTGCCTGATGTGTACGCTAGACTGCAGCTAACAATGCTTTTCATTATTGATTCTTCTGCCGATTAATAAATGTCTGAATGTAGTGAAAAAACACCTGTTACAGGTTTTCTGAAATTTTAAAATTTTTAAATTTTTAAACTTTAAATATGCAAATGAGGCATCATCTAATGGTCACGTTTGATAAATTAAGAGACACAAATACACACAGTGGTGAAATAAACCCCTAAATATGTGTTTTGGATGTTTTTGGACTTCTTTCGACACAAATACAAACTGCTCTGGCTTTAAGAAACTACAAAGACTGAAGTAACACGTCATGTAAATCTTTAAAACAACACAAAGTCAACTTCAGTTCAACAGCAGAGAAGCAACACAGCCAGACTCAGCATGCCTTCTGATGGATTAACCTGGTTCCCTGAGCAATGCATCATGGGACACAAAGTCAAGTGCACGTCCTCCAAGAGCGAAGACCTCGTGGGAAACGCAGTCAGACCGTGTTTTCGGTCAAAGAAACGACGGCGGTATTAATTCTGATCAGCTGAGAGAGAGAGAATGTACAGTTTTTAGTTTTCTAGAAGTGTTTGCGTGTGTGTGTGTGTGTGTGTGTGTGTGTGTGTGTGTGTGTGTGTGTGTGTGTGTGTGTGTGTGTGTGTGTGTGTCCACCTCACACACAGCTTGTCATTGTGGCGCCAGTGCGGTCGGGCATGAATCCAGAATGCACTTGATCTCACACACAAACTAAAACTCTACTTCACCGCCACAAGTTGTGCTCTCACAGCGATCCCCCTCCCCCACACACACACTTATTATAACACACACACACACACACACACACATACACACACACGTATGTTGCACATCAGCAGCACCACACCTCCGTCGCCGACCTCTTCACCCACTTATCCCCCACGACAACAGCAGCGTGTCCGCCGGCTCGACATCTCTCAACACCAGCAGCCGCCTCCCGGTGTAAAAATAGACGGGTGTGAGGTGACGGGGGGGGGGGGGGGGGGGTCTGTTGAGTTTTGGGTGTCGGGTAATATCTGTCATGTTGGCTTGGCGTCTGGTGATCGAGGAGGACGCCGGCGTGGCGCTGGGAGGGTGGCGACGGGCCAGAATCTATACAGCCGGAGCCACAACATCTGGAATTTCAGGAGTTTAACTGAAACGTGACGATCTTCTAAAACAACGTGTTTTATTTATGGTCAAACGTAAGATTAAAGGTGAAGGATTATCTGTTTCAGAAAGTTATACAAACTGGTAAACAGCAGGTTTACTCCAGTGTTCAGAGGCATCACTGTGTCTTATTAGTCTTACTTTTAATGTATGTGAAAGTTAACATGAGTGTTAAGTTGCGTCCAAATGACCTTTACTCATGATTTACTCGCGTATTACGCGAATCTGAGGTTACACCAGATGTTAGCCGTTGGATCCAGATCACAGTGGGACGTCATTGTAAACCTACAGTTGTGTAAAAAACACACAATAAACAGATCTGATCTAATTTGCTGAGGCCAGGTGTCTGAAAAGTGTCTTGAAGCTGCATTCTCTCTAGTGTCCACCAGGGGGCGACTCCTCTGGTTGTATAGAAGTCTATGAGAAAATGACTCTACTTCTCTCTTGATTTATTACCTCAGTAAACATTGTAAACATGAGTTTATGGTCTCAATCTCTAGTTTCAAGTCTTCTTCAATACAGCATGATGTTCATTTAGTAAATGATGGTCCATTTAGAGTCAAACAGACCATAAAGCAGGGGATGCTTTAGGGGCGGGGCTACACAGTGATTGACAGGTCTCTACCAGAGACGTTGTCCGGTCTGGGAGTGGTCAAGGTTTTCTTTTTACAACTTTAACCATTTCACAGTGTGTTTTCACTTCATGAAAGCTTAAAAATGTCTTGTTCAGACGTTTGGTTATACTTAGCTCCGCCCTCTCCTGTCACTTCTGGTTCCAACCAAGATGGCGACCGCCTAAAGCTAAGATGACGACGGCCAAAATGCCACAAACCAATATGCGTGTGTAAGTGTGTGTGTGTGTGTGTGTGTGTGTGTGTGTGTGTGTGTGTGTGTGTGTGTGTGTGTGTGTGTGTGTGTGTGCATGGACCACCTTGATGGGAAATATTTACTGGTCATGTTTACAGCTCACCAGACAGCTTAAGATGATATCTGGTTTAGAAATACGACCGACGGAATGAGTCCTCTGACTCACACACACACACACACACACACACACACACACACACACACACACACACACACACACACACACACACACACAGTTGACATGATTGGTAAATACAGTCATTCCTTTACGGGTGTCTGGACACCATCCGGTGTAAACTCGTCTCAGCGGATTCAGGATGTAGAGATATTTCTGACAATTTAAATCAGCCACATTATTATTATACAGTTATAAAAAGTTTATATATATTTACTGTATTTGATGACTTTGATGTGGCCTGTAAGCAATGCTTATTCTTAAAATAACCACATTAACATTATTTAATAGAGGACAAAAATATGTTGATTTTACATGTTTTCCACGCAAACCCTTCATTGGTGGATTTCATTGCTACATGTAGCATTCAGATGGATTAATACCTTTAATAATTAATACCTAAAGCAAAAACTTCAGTGGGAGAAGACAACATGTTGAGGTCAATTGAAGGTGATTTAGGTTAATTTAATAGATTTTTGATATATTTAATGGATCACTTCACATTAATAAATCATTACTGCATCTGTAAATCTGCACAAACATATTTACTAGAGCCGTTGTAAATCAAAATCAAAATATATTTCTTAAATCCCTCGACCGTTTTAAGATTTGGCTTTTTGGGAGACGAATAAAGGTTTAATTCACAGTGAACGCATGTTAGCGTCACTCAACATGGTGTAAGCTACACAGTTAGCATAAAGCCCATCACTCAACATTATATAAGCTAAACAGTTAGCATAAAGCCCATCACCCAACATTATATAAACCAAACAGTTAGCATAAAGCCCATCACTCAACATTGTGTAAGCTAAACAGTTAGCATAAAGCCCATCACTCAACATTGTGTAAGCTAAACAGTTAGCATAAAGCCCATCACTCAACATTGTGTAAGCTAAACAGTTAGCATAAAGCCCATCACTCAACATCGTGGATGCTAACCTGTCAGCCCAGAGCCTCCAAACCTTTAAATTGTTAGCATCACGGAACATGCTGCACTATCAATACCACTGTTAATGCTGCCAGGACACATCCAACACACATACACACAGTACATGTACTAGTGTACAAAAACACAAACACACTCTCATATGCATCACAATATGTGCGTCAGGCCTGCTCTAGTCACACAGTACTAAACAACATGAAGCAGTGGAGCTTCAGAAGCCCGCAGCCTGCATTCATTTGTTTATATTATCACCCACACTGCCGTCAGGGCGGCCCGGCTGCTCACACACACACACACACTTCAACACACACTACTTTCCCCCTGGCTGAAGGGCTGCTGCACTGTATCTGACCCCTGACCTCTGACCTCCCCGCAGATATTTCCCCGCAGTCAGCAGCACATCATAAGACGTCATGCGGGAGTACATACAGTAGCAGCAGTAGTGTAAGGATATGAGTGGACCAGGATCTTGATGGCGATTCTGCGGATGGGGTTGAAAGGGCTGAAGATGTAGAGAGCTGACGTGGCAGTGAAACGGAAGATGGCCTTCCCTTTGTTCAGGACTATGAAGGTCTGCAAGAGAGACAGAACAACACGTTTATCATAGAGACGGAGAAAGCAGAGATGATTGGGTTTAATTAAATAGGGGCTCTTATGATACGATATGATACGATAAGATGCAATAGGACACGACGGGATAGGACAGGACACGATACCATAATGTGATACGAAATGATGAGACTTGATACGATACAATACGATTCAACAGGATACGATACAAAACAAAATTATAAAACTCAATACGATTCGATTCTAAACGATGGGATGGGATACGCTAAGATTCAATACGCTAAGCTACAATAAGATACGATACGTTAAGATAAGCTAAGATTCAATACGATAAGATACAATACACTAAGATACAATAGGATACGCTAAGATTCAGTACAGTAAGATACGATACGATAAGATACAATAGGATACGATACGTTAAGACACGATACGATAAGATTCTTATTGTGTAGGGATGTTTGTTTGGACTCAAATGCTGCACGATATGACACATGACATATTAGCATCATAGCTGCCTCCATAGTAGCAAATACAAAGAAACAGACGAACAAAGACAAACAACATGTTCTTGTGATGTTCTGTTTGTTTTTTCTTCAACCGGAGGTTCAGGTGCTCTAAGCCGCCCTTCGTCTGATCGGAGCCGGTCAGATGATAACGAGTGTCACGCTTCAGCGGATTGTTTTTACCGCAGCTGAGTCGGTCCACCGTTACGTGGCTGACTTGAGGGTTCTTGGCTATCCTCTGTACGTTTGGAGCACTGGAGGATGTGCTGATGAAGGACCAGCTGGCTGAACGCACAAATAACCCGAAAGCCACCGTCCCCTGATGACCTCACACAAAGACTGAGGAAACAGCATTTCAGGCTGAATCTACGGTCGGATTAGCATCTATAAAGAAGGAGAAAGTTAAAGCTAAATTGTTTAATTAGTGCAATGGAACATGAACACAGGCTCGGAGGTGCTGAGCGTGTTTGGTTTGTTCCTGCAGATCATTTCTGGTTTAAACCCGGAGGAAACACACCTGAGCTAAAGAGAGAGCAGAAATGGAAAGGGTGAAGTAGTCCCTCAAGAGAAACGTCACGACAGAGAAAAGACAGGAACTGAAAGTTGTTACGTCTTGGTTTGGTTACGTTCTGTTGCTCCAGTTATTTTATTTTAAGTGTTTGTTTTATCCATGGCTGCTAGTCTGGTCAAATCCAGCTTGAATCACGTATCCTCTGTATCCTCTGTCTTATTTTTGCTGGTTTAGCGGCTGCAGAAGCTGCACAAAGCTGTTTGTGAATTCGCCACCGAGAGTTTAAAACTGTGGACGACGGGACAAACTCGCTCGGTCACCTCAGAGAAGTAGGCTACCAAAGAGTCCATTTATCTTCCAGGGATTCTCCAACAAGGGGAGACGGGGTAACACCTTCACACACACACACACACACTCTCTGTGGGTCACCTACCCTCTTGTCTTTGAAGTAGTACTGGTCGATGTCCTCCAGGGGAACGCCCACCAGATGAGACGGGATGTCGGCGAAGATGCGCGGCAGCTGTTTTCCTGCCTCCAGGTCGGGCCGACGCCGGGGGAGCACCACGTCGCCCAGGTCCTAACACACACACACACACACACACACACACACACACACACACACACACACACACACACACACACACACACACACACACACACACACACACACACACACACACGTTGCATATGAAGTGGCTTCACTTTTTACACACTTTATTGGGTTATAGATGTCATTTTAAATAAAGTGCCACAGCAAAAGGACTGAATACCTATTGTACATCACTTTAATGTAAATGTTGTTCTATTCTATGTTGATGTTTCTTGTACATATGTTTCATGGAGTCTTTTCATATTTCATATCTCACGTCTGCCTGCTGAAGCTTCCTTACTTCTCTACATTTTATTCAGCTTTTAACCTCCAATATTTAATTCCTTCTGGCTTATCTTAATATTAACAATGCTTATAAGTTGTGATTGTCAGGTGTGTGTGTGTGTGTGTGTGTGTGTACCTCCTGGTAGTGTTTGCTGCGTCGGGCCCTCTCCTGGGCGATGCGCTGCTCGATGGCCGCCAGGGAGTCCGGCGTGAAGCGCTGAAAGCTCTCTGGTCCCATTGGAAACACACAGCCAGCCATCTTCTCATCCTGATCCTGCTGCTGACTGGCCCAGTTTACCAGCTGGAACGATCGACATGGAAACCAATAATCAATAATGACGAACAACCCTTCAACATCCTTCATTCAGTGACAGTTGAAATATTATAATATATAATGTTTCAGGCAAACGACTTTCCCTTTCACCAGCATTGCTGTAGAACTCCATTCATCGTGAACATGCGTGTGTGTTAGCAAGCTTTAAACATTGAATTCAAACTGTTACCAGCATCTAAATGTCTGGTTGTTTAAATGTTCGGTTGTCAGACTCGACTCAAGTTCTCCAGACTTAAGATCACGACCGTTTCAGAGCAAACAGGTGTTTCAGTTTAACGAGTGACCGTGTTAACTGGTGACTTTCAGCCGAATGCTCGTTGTAACTTACGTAAATGGTTGGTTGTAGATAATAAACAGATAAGTCTGTATTTAAAATATTTCACGATCTTTTTCTAAACATAAAGTATTTCACGATCTTTTCCTAAACCTAACTAAATATTTCACGATCTTTTCCTATTCATCAACAAATCCAGACATTAAAAATATATCCTGCAAAATACTTTGTTTCCATCATCTACTTTTATGTGGAAATATTTAAAAGTAAGAGATTATAAATCAAGTGTTTCTGATACATTAGGACCCTTTAGGACCCTGGGGAGTGGCTGCTAAGACGAAGCTATATGTGCGGTAGACAGTCAGATGATTATGGGATGCCGAGGTAATGAAGTGCAGGCCGACAATAGTGTCTCATCAACACGAGTTTAGAGTTACACTGAGAGAGACATTGACTACAGGATTACACACAGTTTGAGAGTGTAACAGGTGTGTGTGTGTGTGTGTAAGTGTGTGTGTGTGTGGGGGGGGGGGTGTAGGTGTGTGTGTGTGTGTGTGTGTGTGTGTGTGTGTGTGTGTGTGTGTGTGTGTGTGTGTGTGTGTGTGTGTGTGTGTGTGTGTGTGTGTGTGTGTGTGTGTGTGGGTCCAGACCATCTGCCTCGGACCCTAATTGAATGATTAGACAGGCCTCGTTTTTCAACCCTTCATGCATTTATTCTTCACAGCTCCCAAATCTGATTTCTGAAGTGTGTGTGCGTGTGAGTGCGAGTGTACGTAAACGTGTGTGTGTACGTAAACGTGTGTGTGTGTGTGTGTGTACTAGGTGTGTGTGTTTGTGTGTCCACATCAAAGGAAAAACCAGCTCTGTTTTCCATCCTTATCAAAAGCTGTCATCCACTCATTCTCTCTCTCTCTCACACACACACACACACACACACACACACACACACACACACACACACAGCTCCTGATTGGCTGGTTCCATTCTGCTGAGGCTCTCGGTCACGTACACTCTCTCTCTTATTTGAGTCTTTACGTGTCAGGACCTGGTCTACAAAGAGCGAAGGGCAATCTCTGCAACAGGAGATCCACAGTCAAAGTGGGCTTCCTTATCTCCTTTCCTTCTCTACTACCTTTATAGATTTCTTTCTTTCCTTCTAGACTTCCTCTGCTTCCCTCCCTCCTCCATTCCTTCTAGACTTCCTTTCCTTCCCCACCTCCTCCTCCTTCTTTACTTGTCCTTTCCTGATCTACCTTTTTTCTTATACATCCTCCTTTCCTTCTATACTCCCTTTCCTTCCCTCCCTCCTTCTTTCCTCTGCTACCTCCTCTGTTCCTTCTAGACTTCCTTTCCTTCCTCACCTACCTTTTTACTTTTATACATCCTCCTTTCCTTTCCTTTCCTTCCCTCCTTCCTTCTTTCCTCAGCTACCTCCTCCGTTCCTTCTCAACCTCCTCTTAAACTTTCATCCCTCGTACTTTTCCTCATTATCTCCCCTTTTTCCTCCTTTACCTCATCCTCTCCTTCCCTTTTCTACCTCTTCTGTCCTTCCCTCTCTCCTTCTTTCCTTGGCTACCTCCTCCTTTCCTTTCCTCCCTCCTTCTTTCCTCAGCTACCTCCTCCGTACCTTCATAACCTCCTTTTAAACTTTCATCCCTCCTCTACCTCTCCTTCCCTTTTCTACCTCCTCTCTCCTTGCCTACTTCCTCTTTCCTTGTTTCCTTCCTCGTTCCTCTCCCGTTCACACCCTAGAGTGAGCTCACGCCTCTGATCTGAGGTCTTGCGACACGTTTCCTGTGACTTTAGTCTTGAAGTGGAGTTGAGTGGATCAGAGGAACGTTTCCTCCGTGAACGCTCCTCTGAAGCTCTGCTGCTCCTTCAGCTTCAGGCTGAAACATCAAATTACCAGCAGACACTTTCATATCCTCTGTTTTAATGAGCCTCCCTTTATTCCTCATTGTGTCTTTGTGTTGTTGTTGTTGTTGTTTACGACTTTTCTTCTTCTGTGTTTTAGCCTCGAACTGAAACCAGACCTTTAGGTTTTTAACAAAGACGTGTTTTGTGTTGCATTACGACGTGTTTAATGCGAGTAGTACGACACAGAGTACTGCACAACAACACATCAGTGGAGTTCTCCTCCTCATGTCGGCTGCCTTGCTCAAGGGCAGACTTTGATTCACTCACAACACAAAGACACAGTTTGATGAGGAAAGAGGAGCGGATGTTATACAACCAAATAAATAAATAATACAAATTATAAAATTCTCGTCAAAATACCGACACGGATGATTAAATAAGCTCCGCCCCCAGGAACGTCTCTCACACACACACACACACACACACACACACACACACACACACACACACACACACACACACACACACACACACACACACACACACACCATTCACCCCTTGTAGTTGTTCTTATCAATCAACACTCAATATCCCCAAACGACAAAAGTAAAAACGTGTTTTTTTGTAAATGTTTTAAAAATCAAAAATGGAAATATCTCATTTCCATCATCAGAATTGTATTTATTGCCAAGTAGAGCAAAAGTTAAATTAAGGCAAATATTGCATAGAAAGAAACACGATAAATATATAATATATATAAACAAACAGAATAGAAGAAAAATATAAATACAAAAAATGAATTACAAAAATTAAACAATGCGATAAAACATATGTGCAAAAAACATAAATATAGATAAATATGAATAAATACCTTCAGAAAAGTGTTCAAGAAACAATTCTATAAAAATGATGCAGAGTAAACGTAGATGTAGAATATAATGAAAATACTATTAAAATATGAAAAGTACTAGAAATAAATATGCACAATAGATATTCAGTCCTTTTGCTGTGGCACTGTATTTAAGATCTATGAGCCAATAACGTGTGTGAAAAGTGACAGAATGTAAAGTGAAGCCACTGTATATGCAAATATGCAGTGTGTGTGTGTGTGTGTGTGTGTGCGGTACATGTTTTATGTCTGTTTATAAAAGTGCATGTATAATACGGGACACATTCATGTTTGTATTACGGAAGCCTGAACATGACGACATGAAATATGAAGGAAGTTGATATGAGATTTCAGATGGCTACAGGTTTATAGACACACACACACACACACACACACACACACACACACACACACACACACACACACACACCAATTTATACCACGTGTGATGCATAAACATGTCAGCAGAATAAACACTCAGCCGACCTGTAATTGGAATACAAGCCTGATTTCTCTTTTTTATCTCAGACTCACTAAAACCATCACAGATGACATTTCTGCTGTGGGATGAAGTCCCTGAACGCAACATGAAGGGTCCTTAAACACACCACCGATCAAACCTGTACTACGATTTAAAAAAATGTGCTTCATGACTCCCGCGACTCCGCTCGAGGAAAAGTAGTGTTTCATATTAAATAGTTTTTATTTGAAGGCTTAAAGTCTGGAACAACGCCAATAAACGCTGTATGTTAAAGCAACAGAATATTCCTCTAGTGAGCGTCTGTTCAGGCATCCATCAGCCTGTGTGTGTGTGTGTGTGTGTGTGTGTGTGTGTGTGTGTGTGTGTGTGTGTGTGTGTGTGTGTGTGTGTGTGTGTGTGTGTGTGTGTGTGTGTGGCCATGTGCTTGGCGTAGGTGCATTGCATATTCTGTCCTCCTTTATTTCCGTACCATTTCAGCTATTCATCAGATACAGTATGTGCCTCTGTCGCCCTTCTGCTTCTCGCGAGTGTGTGTGTGTGTGTGTGTGTGTGTGTGTGTGTGTGTGTGTGTGTGTGTGTGTGTGTGTGTGTGTGTGTGTGTGTGTGTGTGTGTGTGTGTGTGTGTGTGTGTGTAGAATGGTCTCACGCTTGGCTTGCTCTTTTCTCCTCAAAGCGTTTCTCGAAAACCTCTGGCAAGCTGCAATCTCTCTCTCTCTCGCTCTCTCTCTCTCTCTCTCTCTCTCTCTCTCTCTTGTGAAATAAGGTCAAACTACTAAAGTACTCCGATCTATTTAACAAAGTACTTCCTGAGTTATTGTTGCATAAATATGTAAATATTCAGAGAGAGATATTTTGTGTTCTCTCTCTCTCTCTCTCAATGCAAAATATAAATCAACAGTTAAATGATGAAAACAGGTGAAACTATGAAAATATTTGACTAAAAGATGAGAAAGTAAGTTATCTTATCTATTGACTTGGGACTTGTAAGTCTTGAGTTGGGACTTGTAAGTCTTGGGACTTGTAAGTCTTGTTGTATTTTAAATCAGCGGGTCTGATTGTTTTGGAGAAGAAGACTTCTGTTGTAAAAACCTCCTGAACTATGAACACCGACTAACTCCTGACTGCAATGAAGACTCCCATGATGCAACGCTGCATCACTGAACTCTGCATGTTGTTATGAATATTCATCTCGGGTTTGACCACTACAGTGAAACAGTCTTTTTTGGCACCAAACATCTTCCATACATAACAGATGAGGATGAAGAGCAATGGCTCACTCAGGACCAATCCCATCAGCTCTCCCGCCTCGCTCTGAAAGCAGAGCGTCCTGTCACAGCGCGGTGATGAAGAGCGAAACCTCAACACACAGAAGCTGAGAGGACGCCGAGCGGCGGCGGCGGCGGCGAGAATGGCGCACCTTCAATTCAATTAGCCTGAGAGGAGGAAACACATCTTGTCACCGTGCCGCCGCCGTTAACGGAGAAGGAGCCGCTGCCCGGAGCAGGAAATGATTCACCGATATCAGGCAGAGGGCCAAGATGAAGCTGGCATGGGAGCCGTGGGGCGGGGGGGGGGGGGGGGGGGGGGGTAGATGGGGTAGATGGGGGAGTCGACATCATGTCGAAGCTCCATGCTGGATGAGAAACCTTCAGACCTCCACAGCCATGTTAACATCCCACCTTTCTGATGCTTGTAAATGTTTTCACATTGTTGTATTAAACTGAAATCTCTAAGTTCTGGAGTTAACAACTAATCAATTAAGAACCAAATAAGAAATACGTCTTTGTGCTTTTATTCATATTGTATTGAGATGAATCATCAGACACAACGTATCTTCGCCATAATCATAACAGACATAATCTGTAAAACACGTCATCTTCTGATGTTTCATCTTTTCGACGGCCCTTGAACACATCATGTGGGACGAAGCAGCCAAAACGAAGCCTAGAATTGTGATATTTCATCAAAAACATTTTATTCTACATGTTCTGATTTAAACTCTCGCCCCAAATAAAGAGTTCACTTTAACCAGAGTGTGTAAAAACATTAAGTTGTGAAATTATGAAGTCATGATTGATTCATCTGAGACCAACAGTCATGTGACCACAAGAGAGGAGAGACTCTGACTGAATTACAGGAAGAGGAGAGGAGAGAGGAGAGGAGAGGAGAGAAGAGAGGAGAGAGGAGAGAGGGGAGGAGAGAGGGGAGGGGAGAGGAGAGGAGAGGAGGGGAGAGGAGAGGAGAGGAGAGGAGAGGAGAGGAGGAGAGGCTGGAAACATGTGAATAGTTCAACATGTAGAACATGTAGAGCTTTTTTCAACATTGTTGCGTGATTCCATTGTTTTCCAATTTTTGTAGAATATATAAAAATATAATAATAAAAACAATACATTTTGTAATGATTGATGTCATTGTGACTGTTGTTCTGCACTGAAGACATGTTGTAACGAGACCACGGAGAGAAGAAACCATCTCTCCGTCTTATATAAACTCCACTTCTACCGTTTCCCTGGTGACTGATCCTGAGTGACTTTGTGATCTCGTTATTCTAACTAAAGCTCTGGTCTCCTCTGGTCTCCTCTGGTCTCCTCTTCAGACCGTGTCCCTGGATTGGCGTCCTGCGTGGCGGGCCCGTCTCTCGGAGTCGGATCAGTCCGCTGCTGAAGGTGCTTTCCTGTCTCCGGCTGACTGATCGTCTCTGACTGCGGCTCGTTGGCTTCGTTGTGCTTTTTGTTGCTGCAGACGGTCCAGGACTCCGCTCCTCGTGGGCTCAGCGGGTCCTCTGGCATCGAACGCTCCGCCGCCACCGACCTCACCTCAGAGTCCCGTTAGTGGAGCTGATGACGCGTCATCGTGAAGTCCGTCCTGCTGTTCACGACCCGCTGCTGTCTCCTCAACCTGAACTCTGCTCACAGACCTTTTTAAACTTTAAATGCCAGCACGTGCTTTAAGATGTGTTAAATATGTTTAAATGTTGCATGAAGCGCAACAACAGGAACAACATTGGTGAAAGAAACTGGAAGCTTAAGATTTTAACAGTTTTTCACAATAAAAGCCTAGAACGTAGTAGTAGTTAACAGGAAACGTGTTATATAGCGGATATATATATATATATATATATATATATATATATATATATATATATATATATATATATATATATATACACACTCTGTACACACACACACACACACACACACACACAGGGATTTCAATAGACCAACTCAAGGAAGCTGATATAAAAGCCTAAGGAAATAAACAATGGGCTCTTTAAGTATTGTAAACTATCGTTAAAGATCATAAAACCATAATAAAACCATATTTATATTATTTATAAAAAAGCCAACATGAGCAGCAGATGTTCCAGTTTAAACGTACAACAATAAAGCAGTAATGTGTTGATGTGTTGGAGCGTTAAACGCCTCTGAGTGTGTCGGCTGGAACACTCACTGGTTCATGTTGTGGTCAAGGACGCGTTGAAGATGAAGTGGTTTTATAGACGTCGACAAATCCTCAGCAGACGCTGAAGGAAGCGACTCAAACCTTCAAACCTTCAACCTTTTAGGAACACAAGTTACTCTAAAATACAACTAAATGAGATTTGAACTCATTAAAAAGTGGTTAAAAAAACACGGAAATTAATTTTCTCACAAATTAAACTGTTGATGGTTTTCTTCCTTTCCTTCTTTCTGTCCTAGCATCCTTCATGATTCTTTCCTTACGCCCTTGTTTCCTTTATTATTTCCTCTTTCTTTCTTTTTTCATTCTTCTCTCCTCGCTTCCTTTTTTCTAGCATCCTTTGTCATTCCTTCTTTCCGTCATTGCCTCCTTTGTTTCATCCTTCCTTGTGTCCTTTTATCTCCTTTTTTCCTTCCTTCCTTGTGTCCTCTCAGTCTTTCTTGCCTTCCTTCCTTCAATCCTTTTCTTTTCTTCCTTCCTTCCTTGATTAATTCATCTTTCCTTCTGTCCTTGCTTCCATTATAGTTTATTTCATCCTTCCTTCCTTTTCTCCTTGCTTTCTTGATTGTTTCTCATTTCCTTTTGTTCTAGCTTCCTTTGCTATTCCTACCTTCCTTCCTTCCTTCCTTCCTTCCTTCCTTCCCTCGGTCCTCCCAGTGTTCCTCCTCTGTCCTCTGCTCGTCTTCACCCTCATTCCTCCGCGTTAGTCATCAGCGTCTCTTGTTTGTTTCTTATGGTTTGCTTCTCTCGCTGTATGTTTTATCACCTCTGCTGCAGGTTTGCTGTGTTAGTGATTACATTAAACTCAAATGAAAGGAAACGTGCGTCAGCATGAGAGGCTGCCAGCTGTCCTCCTAATGACGTTAAAATAAATACAAAATACTCAATCAAAGCATTTACTTATGGACAGAATGTACAGATTATAAGAAAAGTATTTCATGTCTAAAAACGCCGCCGAACAGATTCACTGGTTATATTTGATGAGACGCGTCTGTGTTGATGGTTAAAGTCTCTGAAACAGTAAAACCATAAAGACTGGAAACCAGCGTCCGTCTCTGGTGTCGAACCGTTTCACCTCAACCAGAACATTTAGATCTACGAACAATCTCTCCATCAAATATGATTAAAAACAAAATGCTCCTCAAACATCTTAATAAACATGTTCAGGCCGACGTGTTAAACTGAGAAAGACAGAGAAGTTGTTTTTCACACGTTTCTGAACACATCAGGAGCATCACGTCATTACTCTGTGACAGAAACACTGAAAACAGAATCCCTCACAAAGAACTAAACTCTGCTGTTTTCGTTTTTTGGCTTCTTTCAATCGATTCGTCGCCGTTCTGGGGATTTTTTTTTTGTCAACAACTTCATAAGTGTTGTTGTTGACGGTCTTAATTTATGGATCTGATTTCAGGAGAAGTGAATTAATAATAAGAGGACACCACTCTGAAATAAGAGAGACACAGGAATAGAAAGCTATGTGTCCTTACATCTGTGTGTGTGTGTGTGTGTGTGTGTGTGTGTGTGTGTGTGTGTGTGTGTGTGTGTGTGTGTGTGTGTGTGTGTGTGTGTGTGTGTGTGTGTGTGTGTGTGTGTGTGTGTAAATGTCCTCATAAAGACAGGAACTTTGATCGACAACAGTTCTCTAATTCTTTGTGAATTACAAACACTGGTTGCAAAAAATCCAAGATGGCGACGGACAAACTCGCCGAACTCTCGGCTTCAAAAACGTGCACAACCCGGCGGATGACGTCATGAAGACGACGTCCACTCGATGCTTTGATCCACCCGGACCTCCTCCTCACGAGGACTCCTTATTCTACGTCACCTGACTTCTACGCCCGTCATAACCACGGCCGGCCACTAGAGGCGCCGTCTGCACCGGTGATCAATGAATATAGACGATAACGACACAGCAGCAGGCCCACTGCTGCTCAGATCTATATCTGTTAACAATTACACATTATGGATTATTATATGAACATGAGACAAACTGCAATCAATAAACACTTTGCTTTGTTATTGTCAAAGTGCAGCACTTCAGGATGTTCCATCATTAAAACGACTCTTTGTGCACGTTTGTAAATCTGTTTTAGTTTTTTAGTACAAGTAAAACATGTGTAGATAACATCTATAATTCAATAGCAATCAAACATATTGATGGTTTTTATACACTTCCCTGAAGTTAATCGTTAAATATTTAAAAACCGACCTGTCTCATGGAGGAGACCCGACGGGAGCTTTATTCTGAAAAACTAAATGTAAACATGCTGCAGCGCTTCCTGTTTTTAGGGCCTCTGGACTGAAAATAGGACTCGTTTAAAAAGCTTCAGCTCGACTCAGTGGGGAACCGTTTCCTCTCATTGTTTGTATGAACTCAGAGCACACGTGTGGAGACCTGGTCCGGCTGAAACGGACTTTAGTTCATTTTGCTCTCGGTGTGATCCGTTGGTGGAGGCGTGAGCAGAGTAACGTCTGACTCCAATATCATTATTAGAAACTCAGACCGGTAAAGAAAGGAAGGAAGGAAAGGAAGTAGTGAGGGTAGATTTAAAGGGACTTTCACCAAGGAGACCGCTGTTCATGTCTGGTGTGCAACCAAACGTCACCTGTTTTAGTTTTCTTTAGTCAGTTCTGTCCTGCAAACGTCTTTCTTTCAACCCAAACCACTTTGTTTTCATAATAATCAACCTAACCCAGAACTTTAGTTGCCTCAATCTAACAAATACTTGTATTAACTAAACATAACCGAGTAGCAGATATTTAGCTGCTCGATGTCTCTCAGATTGTGTCTTTGAATATGAAATGAAATCAGATTCACTCTGAGAGATGAAGCTGGTCGCCCACTCCTGATCTCAACATGTTTCAGCGTCAGAGCTCAACCACAGATTTAATCACTCACACACACACACACACACACACACACACACACACACACACACACACACACACACACACACACACACACACACACGTTCCTGGGGGAAATCAGAAATCAGGAAGGACTTTTACACCTGTGGCTCACTGCTCTCAGCCAATCAGGAGGCTGGAAAAGATTCAGGAAGCATCCAGCTGATCGGGATGAGTGGACGATGTGTTTGGATAAATGGTTTAATAAATGTTTCAGACGGGGGGAAGGAGGACGAGAGGGAAAGAGAAGACAAGAAAAGGAAGAAGAGAGGAGGAGAAGGAAGCAAGTAGGAGACAGGAAGTCATGAAATAAAAGAAGTGAAGAAGAGTAAAAATGGGCAAAGACACAGAAAAGAAGAAGAGATGCAATGAAATAAAAATGACCAGGAGCCAAAAGAAGAAGTGGAGAAAAAAAGAGAAAAATATGGAAAGGAAAGAATAGATGAGCAGAACATGGAAGAGAGGAAGAAGAAGAAGATGAAAAGAAATACAAATAAAACAAAGAGGAGTCGAGAAGAAAACAATAAGACGAAAAACGACAAGATGAGTAAAAAAAAAAAGACAAAAAACCAGAGAAGAGATTGAAGAGGAGGTCTTGAATTAACCAGCAGCTTCTCTCTCATCAGCTGCTGATTTTGGAGAATGACTCTCCAAAAGGGACATGTGCACACACACACACACACACACACACACACACACACACACACACACACACACACACACACACACACACACACACACACACACACACACACACACACGGCATTGTGGGTAATTAGCACCATCATGTCCAAAAGCAGCGCAGAGAGAGGAGATGGAGAGAGATGATGAAAATGTAAATCTGCTTGAAGAGATTTCTTCTGTTTGACTGCAAGTCTGCTCCAATCCACTTCAGACAGTGTGTGTGTGTGTGTGTGTGTGTGTGTGTGTGTGTGTGTGTGTGTGTGTGTGTGTGTGTGTGTGTGTGTGTGTGTGTGTGTGTGTGTGTACAGGATAGTATTGATTATTCCAGTTGCTGTGAACACGTTGACATTTTTGTTGATAATGTTGTCTTTGTCATTCTTATTTCTTCTCTGGTGCTACATCAGCCTCTAAATGAATGTGTGTGTGTGTGTGTGTGTGTGTGTGTGTGTGTGTGTGTGTGTGTGTGTGTGTGTGTGTGTGTCTGTGTGTGTGTGCAGAGAAGGCATCTCATGCCAGAAGGAATGACCCTGACACAGAAAACGGGGGATAAACAAAAGCTTGGCAACTAAGTCCGCCTGGCAACCCATTCTGCAGCTGTTTGTTTGTTCACACAGTGATATGTGGCAGCGAAGGTGTGTGTGTGTGTGTGCATGTGTGCAAGTGTGTGTGTGTGCATGTGTGCATGTGTGTGTGTTAGATGTAACCTCAACACGGCAACCCACCACCCCCTTCCTGTTTTGGGACGTGACAGGGAGGTCCCCCTTTACTACACGTTTGTTAGCACGTGGCTAACGTTAGCCTTTTGGTTTGAGTCGATGGTATGCGGTGTGTGTGCACGGTGCACAGTGCATGTAGAGTTCAGTGTAGGTTGGCGTCACTGACATGCACAAGAGAACAGAAAATGTTTTTAAAAACAAGACAAAGAGCAGAGTCCATTATTGAAATTACTGTCAATTTAGCACAAAGGCAGACACGAGTAATTATCTTCTTCTGGAGAAGTAAACACGCTTTATGTTCATGAAACATTCTCTTAAATCTCTTTTATAGTTTCCCTGAATTTTGTTTTCAGAGACAAGAATAAGAGAAATCAACTCCAGGTGCACCGAACAATCTTATCCATCCAAGTGTACTGAATTATGAATCACACTTTAATTCAAGGATTCAGGGACAATTTATTGTCAGAATGCAACACAGGGTTGCTCAACTAAACACATTTGTAGCCAATTTGCTGCACAAGGAAAAACATGACAAACAAAAAAAGAGCATTCCTACCAGGAGGGATGTGGCCAATCGTCTGTTATTATCGTAGGCAACGTCCTCTAAACGCAATATAAATACTACGTGATCAAGAGTTGGAGAGATGAGACCAAAACAGGTTTTAATAAGAAGAAATGAAACATGAGCTTCTGTTAAATAAACGTATAGAACATCAGAGCGTCAGTACTGGAAAATCAAAACGCGTTGGAAGCTGAACGCAACCAATATCAGGTTTTTCTTTTGGGATTTGTTGCCTAAACCCAACGCTGGTTTTGTTGACTAAATCTAACTGTTGCTGGTTTTGTTGACTAAACCTAACTGTTGCTGGTTTTGTTGACTAAATCTAACTGTTGCTGGTTTTGTTGACTAAACCTAACTGTTGCTGGTTTTGTTGACTAAATCTAACTGTTGCTGGTTTTGTTGACTAAACCTAACTGTTGCTGGTTTTGTTGACTAAATCTAACTGTTGCTGGTTTTGTTGACTAAAGCTAACTGTTGCTGGTTTTGTTGACTAAACCTAACTGTTGCTGGTTTTGTTGACTAAATCTAACTGTTGCTGGTTTTGTTGACTAAACCTAACTGTTGCTGGTTTTGTTGACTAAACCTAACTGTTGCTGGTTTTGTTGACTAAATCTAACTGTTGCTGGTTTTGTTGACTAAATCTAACTGTTGCTGGTTTTGTTGACTAAACCTAACTGTTGCTGGTTTTGTTGACTAAATCTAACTGTTGCTGGTTTTGTTGACTAAACCTAACTGTTGTTGGTTTTGTTGACTAAACCTAACTGTTGCTGGTTTTGTTGACTAAACCTAACTGTTGTTGGTTTTGTTGACTAAACCTAACTGTTGCTGGTTTTGTTGCCTCAATCTAACTGTTGCTGGTTTTGTTGACTAAATCTAACTGTTGCTGGTTTTGTTGACTAAACATAACTGTTGCTGGTTTTGTTGACTAAATCTAACTGTTGCTGGTTTTGTTGACTAAACATAACTGTTGCTGGTTTTGTTGACTAAAGCTAACTGTTGCTGGTTTTGTTGACTAAATCTAACTGTTGCTGGTTTTGTTGACTAAATCTAACTGTTGCTGGTTTTGTTGACTAAACCTAACTGTTGCTGGTTTTGTTGACTAAACCTAACTGTTGCTGGTTTTGTTGACTAAACCTAACTGTTGCTGGTTTTGTTGACTAAACCTAACTGTTGCTGGTTTTGTTGACTAAATCTAACTGTTGCTGGTTTTGTTGACTAAACATAACTGTTGCTGGTTTTGTTGACTAAATCTAACTGTTGCTGGTTTTGTTGACTAAACCTAACTGTTGCTGGTTTTGTTGACTAAATCTAACTGTTGCTGGTTTTGTTGACTAAATCTAACTGTTGCTGGTTTTGTTGACTAAACCTAACTGTTGCTGGTTTTGTTGACTAAATCTAACTGTTGCTGGTTTTGTTGACTAAACATAACTGTTGCTGGTTTTGTTGACTAAATCTAACTGTTGCTGGTTTTGTTGACTAAATCTAACTGTTGCTGGTTTTGTTGACTAAACCTAACTGTTGCTGGTTTTGTTGACTAAATCTAACTGTTGCTGGTTTTGTTGACTAAACCTAACTGTTGCTGGTTTTGTTGACTAAATCTAACTGTTGCTGGTTTTGTTGACTAAACCTAACTGTTGCTGGTTTTGTTGACTAAACCTAACTGTTGCTGGTTTTGTTGACTAAACCTAACTGTTGCTGGTTTTGTTGACTAAATCTAACTGTTGCTGGTTTTGTTGACTAAACATAACTGTTGCTGGTTTTGTTGACTAAATCTAACTGTTGCTGGTTTTGTTGACTAAACCTAACTGTTGCTGGTTTTGTTGACTAAACCTAACTGTTGCTGGTTTTGTTGACTAAACCTAACTGTTGCTGGTTTTGTTGACTAAATCTAACTGTTGCTGGTTTTGTTGACTAAACATAACTGTTGCTGGTTTTGTTGACTAAACCTAACTGTTGCTGGTTTTGTTGACTAAACATAACTGTTGTTGGTTTTGTTGACTAAACATAACTGTTGCTGGTTTTGTTGACTAAATCTAACTGTTGCTGGTTTTGTTGACTAAACCTAACTGTTGCTGGTTTTGTTGACTAAATCTAACTGTTGCTGGTTTTGTTGACTAAATCTAACTGTTGCTGGTTTTGTTGACTAAACATAACTGTTGCTGGTTTTGTTGACTAAATCTAACTGTTGCTGGTTTTGTTGACTAAACATAACTGTTGCTGGTTTTGTTGACTAAATCTAACTGTTGCTGGTTTTGTTGACTAAACATAACTGTTGCTGGTTTTGTTGACTAAACCTAACGTTCGTTCTTTTGTTGTACGAGAAAGTTAAGTTATAAATAAAACCAGAATGTTCGTGCAGGAGGTCCAGAGTTCTCGTCCACAGGTGTGAAGCTGATATGTAACATGAAGGACACAGCTTTAAATAGAAGGTTGAGGTTCTAAGAGACATGTTTTAATAAAGATAATGTCCGGTGTGCACTTTTCTCGCACATCATCATCAGTGTAAGTCGGTTCAGTCTGTGCTGCAGGTTTTGTTCGTGTCTCTGCAGGTGTCAGGTGATCAGTAAGTGCTGAGTCACCTTTCAGCTGAGGGTTACACCGCCACCCCGCCGACCCTTCAGGCTCTGGTAAGCGGTGCTTAAGCACACTGACACACATTCACACATTCATTATTCATCCGCTCACTCTCTGATTCGCTCACTTTTACCTTTCGGTCAGTGTTTTGTTGTATTCACCGACCTGAACGCTCAGAGGAAGACAACACACAGAGGAGGTCAACGGTAAAATACAGGAAGTACAAGTTGCACCTGTAAATAGTTTTTGTTGTGATTGTTGTGACGCATCATATTTCATGTCGGATTTGGTCAAATCGAGATGATCAAAGTGTCGTCATACAGCAGTTTGTATGATAGCTAAAGAAAAAGTGAATCCTCATTCTTCTTTACTTTTCCTACGAAGATCCATCAACGCGTGTTAATTTACGCTCGTTAAATGTATACGGTTCAAGAAAAGATCGTGAAATACTTCGAACGCAGGGAGGAAGGAAGGAAGGAAAGGAAAATATGAAGCTAGGAAGTGAAGAAGGAAACAACAGAAGAAGGAAATACAAAAGGAAAGGAGCCATCAGAGGAATGAAGGAAAGGAAGAAAGAAAAAGATATAAGGAGATACAGACATTTAATCAACAACATGTCGTCGACTCAGCGTTTAAACAAACAACTGAATCATGACATCATCATCTCAGGATGATTGACAGCTCTGATCCGTCATGTGTCACACGTTTGTCACATTAATTAAAGTGACATCATCAGTGATGCTTTACACTACAAGTACTACATGTAGTACAGCGATGTTGAGGTACTTTTACTTTACTTGTGTTAAAGTGGTTTCATTTACAGTACTACATCTCAGAGGTACATATTGTACTTTTACTTCTCAATGTTGTATAATTTTAAACTACATTAGATCATATTTTTTTTGTTTTTGTTTGTCTTTTTGAAACCTTTGTTCAGAGAGTACTGTATAAATAAAGTTTTTAAATCGACCATGTGATGCATTATTGTCAGCTGATAAACAGAAACATTTAAATCTGCAGAAATGATGAACAGTGACCTTCACTCAAACTGCACCAACATAGAAATACAAAAATAGTTCGAAGCCAAAAATTTGACAAAACTCAAAATGACTCGACAAGCATCTAACCTGTGTGTGTGTGTGTGTGTGTGTGTGTGTGTGTGTGTGTGTGTGTGTGTGTGTGTGTGTGTGTCCTCTCCCTCCAAACTCATATCGAGGTAATCTCCCAGAGTGGCCGGCTTTAAGCCTCGTCATCGCTCAGTCTGTCACTCACACACACACACACACACACACACACACACACACACACACACACACACACACCTTCCTTCATTAGGCATCAATATTCAGGTTCATTTTAATTTAGCACCAAAGGAGGTCAGACGAGCGAGCTCATCACCCTGTTATAGCTTCGTCACGCGTGCTCACACACACACACACACACACACACACACACACACACACACACACACACACACACACACACACACACACACACACACACACACACACACACACACACACACACACACACACACACACACACACACACAATCCATTCTGCTCTACTTCTGCAGCTGATAGCGGAGGAGGCTGTAAATCGACTGCAGCCGTCACAGTCTGACTGACTGCTGCTGGAGGGAGAGAGAGAACCGCAGGAATCAGTTCTTAAATAAAAGTATTCAGAGCTTTAGGGAGCAACAAGTTGTCCTGATGACATCTTGTTCATTCTGACCGAGATTCAATGAAATGATCCTGATGGTGACAAAGTTCTGCAACTGTGCAACAACTTTCTCCGTCTGTTTTCTTATTTGTTGACCAACGGCAGGTTGAAATGAAGACAACTACTACTGTTACTAGGACTACTAATACTAATACTACTGATACTACTAATATTAATACACATGGTAGGATTATGAGATAATGTGGCACTGGACACAGACATGCAAAAGGCTTTACCACCAGGAGCAAGACACAGCCTTTGTAGTTGTTTTGTGTCTCTTTGTCATCAAGTTGTGTCTCTTTGTGGTCGTTTTGTGTATCTTTGTGGTCGTTTTGTGTCTCTTTGTCATGTTGTGTCTCTTTGTGGTCGTTTTGTGTCTCTTTGTCATCATGTTGGTTCTCTTTGTGGTCGTTTTGTGTCTCTTTGTAGTTGTTTTGTGTCTCTTTGTCATCATGTGTCTCTTTGTGGTCGTTGTGTGTCTCTTTGTGGTCGTTTTGTGTCTCTTTGTAGTTGTTTTGTGTCTCTTTGTCATCATGTTGTGTCTCTTTGTGGTTGTTTCGTGTCTTTGTAGTTGTTTTGCGTCTCTTAGTGGTCGTCGTGTTTCTTTGTGGACATTTTGAGTCTCTTCCTTCCTTTTGACGCAGTAAAGGATCTGAATATCTCTTCCATCACTGGTTGTTTAGCTCAGGCATCCTGGAAGAAAGAAGTCACCGGAAGAATGAAGTTTGGCTTCTTTTCTACTCGTTCCATCTAAAAAGACCTGTTTGAGTGACGAGTTGTTCGGAGTGTAATCGTGGAACAAAATCAAATCAAAGCCCTGAAGGAGAAGAAGTCGCTTTGTCACAGATTTCCTAAACTTGTTCTTCTGCACACGAAACACATCGTCGGCCTCCTCGGTGGTTAAAGGACAGAGGACATGAGGACATGAGGACGTAGGAAAGGAAAGCCGGAAGGAACGAGAACAAAACGACAGAACAAGAAACAATGAAAAGAAAACAAACTGTGAAGTGAAGATGCATCAACAGTGTGTGTGTGTGTGTGTGTGCTCTTCTCTCCTCACAAACCTGGCATGACGCTGATCAGCTTAATAGGCTTTCTATTGATTCTGCCTGTTCTCACACACACACACACACACACACACACACACACACACACACACACACACACACACACACACACACACACACACACACACACACACACACACTGCGACCCAGTTAGATTTATCCTATTTGAGTCTCTCTCCTCCCCACCTTGTCTCTTCAACTCTGTTATTCTTTCTCTCTGTGTGTGTGTGTGTGTGTGTGTGTGTGTGTGTGTGTGTGTGTGTGTGTGTGTGTGTGTGTGTGTGTGTGTGTGTGTGTGTGTGTGTGTGTGTGTGTGTGTGTGTGTGTGTCATGCTGTTCTCTTGTTCCTCTCACTGTCGTCCCTCGTGGCTGATTAAATCAGTTTCTATTAGGACCCTCTCTCTCTCTCTAAGTTTGTATTTTCTTTGATTTGAAGATTTAAAGGCGGAGCCTCTCTCTGTGGATGCCGGTGGTGCTTCCTGATTATTTCCCTGATTATCTGTGTGAGTCTTCAGTCGTGGTGGGAGAGCAGAGGAGATATGAAAAACCCAACCAAAGAGAAACCAGAGGGAGGGATGTGATGAGAAAACCAGGACAGATGAAGACAAACCAACGGGAAAGTGGTTCAGATCTAGACCACAACAGAGACCAGGAGAGACTAACTATCCCGTCTCCTTTATAAAGAGTTCTACTGATCCAAACAAAGACACCGTGACACAAACTGTTTGACTCAAACCAAACTTTAAACTGGAATTATCTCTTTTTAAGTCTCTTTCTTATGTTTATACAAAAGGAAACTTTTTTTTCTTGTTTCGTAGAAAACGAGCATCGACAACACACGACTTTCTCATCTTGATGGTTTCAGTGTTTTCTTTTTCCTTGGATGCACACACACACACACGCACACACACACACACACACACACAAGGCCACGTCTTCAGTCTGTAGGAGAGCTGATGGACGATCTCTGGTCTGAATGACTGTTTCCTGTCTGTTGTTGAACCAGTAAACAGATGAACGAGTCCCAAGGACACTTGATAGCACACACACACACACACACACACACACACACACACACACACACACACACACACACACACACACACACACACACACACACACACACACACACACACACACACACACACACACACACACACTGGCCTCATCTGTCACATGCTGATGAACACGGTCTGTCATCGATCTCCATCCTTCTCGTTTTCTGAAGTCGGTCTGTTTTTAAAACTGAACAGACTCAAACCAAAGTGAAACCAGCTTCCTCGTCCTGCTCACGAGACAAACTCACGGGATGCAAAATGTACACAACACACACACACACACACACACACACACACACACACACCAGCTGAAGACGATTCATCACTGAACACAAGGACATGCCAACAATATTTATCATATTTATTTGTATTTATTTATTTATTGGTTTTAACATAAACTGAGATTTTTAAGCCTGAAATAACTTTTACAGACATAAATTATTCATTTTATTTATTTATTTATTATTATTTTAACTCTTATTGTTGATGCTGTAATTGCTTTAGAGCGCTTTGAATTTGTTCTTTAATTAATTAACTTTTTTTGTTTCCAATTACATTAATGTGAAAAATATTAGTAAATATTTAAATGTTTACACTTTTTATTATAATTGTTGATTAATACATAAGTTAAGTGAGTTTTAATGTGGTTTCACCGCTTTTTAAATGTTGCTTCATGTAGTAAAAGTACTGCAGTATTCTCAGCTTCCTGTGGTAAAAGTACAATAGTATTATCAACATCCCATAGTAAAAGTACAGAAGTACTTTCAGCTTCACAAAAGTATATGTACACAGTACATATATATACATATTTATATACACACTTGTGAGTACTTTATTGCTCTCTTCGTCAACAGAAACGTCTTCGTCCCTGAGAGACGTCACCTGTCCGAGGTGTTTCCTGCCTTTCACCCGGTGCATGCTGGGATACTCTCCAGCCGCGCCACCGTCCCCGAGCCGGAATGTTTTCCTCTGAAACACAATCAGCTGTCCGCAGACCCCCGAGGACCTCCATCATCGGGGCCACTTAAATCACCTGGAAGTCCTCTGCTGGACTCCAAAGCGCCGGTCCGGGGAGCCGGCCAGAAAAAGAAGAGAAATCGACTGCGGCCAAAAAAACCCGGACCGGCGCTTGGGCCGGCGCCTGCTGGTCGTCTCCCAGTCTGAACCGGAGCCAGCGGAGACAGCAGCACCTCCACATGGGACGGGGAGTCCAGAGAAACAGGAGCTTTCAAAATACCAAAGTACCGATCGACAGCATTACTGGCAATACGATCCGCCCGCTGCACCGCCGAAAATAAAAATCCATCTGAGACGCAGGGACCATTTGATTCTCCTGGTTTTAATTCACGACTGTTTTATTGTTATTGCTCTTCCTGTATACCTCCTCCATTTATAAACAACATAAGTGCATTGATATGTTCTGCTATGTGCTAACAGAAAGGTCATGAAGGCTGGAGAGCAGGAGGCTGATGGAGGCTGAGAGTTCGGTCCGTTGTTATTGTAGCATCATGAGTGGATCGTTATGGACGACCTCGTTATCTGTTCCTTCACGTGCACTCTAATGCCGACGATACGCCGTATATTTACAGATGGTGGAGCAGTTTAAAAAGTGGAGAGACGGAGAGGAAGTGGAAATAAATCTTTCAGATTGAATTTCAGCCACGCTGCATTTTGTGTTTGTTAGCCACAAACAGCCAATAGAAGAGCAGCTCATCTTGATTGGGACGAAGGAGATGATGAGGAAACACAGGCCAAGGGGCCCGAAAAGAGACAGAGATACACTACAAAGAGACCAAAACAACCACAAAGAGACACAAACACACTACAAAGAGATCGAACCAACTATAAAGAAACATAACATGACTACTAAGAGAAACCAAACAACTGCAAAGAGACAGAAAAGACTAAAAAGAGACAAAAACAACTACAAAGACTCAAAATGACTAAGAGAAACAAACAATGACTACAAAGACTCAGAACGACCACAAAGAATCATAAGATGGCTGATAAGAGACACCAAACAACTGCAAAGAGACATGAAGCAACCTCAAAGCGACAAAACAACAAAGAAACACCAGAAGAGTTCAAAGGTTGAAACTACTGAAGACGTCTATAAATAAAATGATTGATTACAGACGCTTTTGTTTACTCCGTTCTTTGTAGTTTTACTTCTATATTTGTATATTTGTACATGACTTTTATACTTTGTCTCTTTTTGTGAAGCACTTTGTGACGACTCATCGTTTATATTCTGGTCTGTTTCTGTCTCTTTGCACTTTTTCACACCGACTCTTACTCTCAAGTAGAAATCTTATTCTCGGGATAATTTATTCATGTTTAAAGTCTCAGATTTTGATTTAAATTCGTAAGAATAATCTCAATAATTCATTTTATGTTTCACTTCACAGAGATCACGTGTCAATCATGTGAGTTTCTCCTTCACCGTCTGAGGCGAAGCAGGAACAGACGGAGGAGGTGATGGAGGTAGAGGAGGAGGAGGAGGAGGTGATGGAGGAGGAGGAGGTGATGGAGGAGGAGGAGGAAGAGGAGGTGATGGAGGAGGAGGAGGAGGTGATGGAGGAGGAGGAGGAGGTGATGGAGGAGGAGGAGGAGGTGATGGAGGTAGAGGAGGAGGTGATGGAGGTAGAGGAGGAGGTGATGGAGGAGGAGGAGGAAGAGGAGGTGATGGAGGAGGTGATGGAGGAGGAGGAGGAGGAGGAGGAGGTGATGGAGGTAGAGGAGGAGGTGATGGAGGTAGAGGAGGAGGTGATGGAGGAGGAGGTGATGGAGGTAGAGGAGGAGGAGGAGGAGGTGATGGAGGAGGAGGAGGTGATGGAGGTAGAGGAGGACGAGGAGGTGATGGAGGAGGAGGAGGAGGTGATGGAGGAGGAGGAGGTGATGGCGGAGGAGGTGATGGAGGAGGAGGAGGAGGTGATGGAGGTAGAGGAGGAGGTGATGGAGGAGGAGGTGATGGAGGTAGAGGAGGAGGAGGAGGAGGTGATGGAGGAGGAGGAGGTGATGGCGGAGGAGGAGGTAGAGGAGGAGGTGATGGAGGAGGAGATGGAGGAGGAGGTGATGGAGGTAAAAGAGGAGGAGGCGGTGTCAACAGGAGGTCAGGTGACTTTGTGTCTCATAAATCAAGGCTCAATCCCGACGTCCCCCTAAAGACTCAGACCCTGAACCTTCAGGGACTCCGTGACGTCAGCTGAGCGACTGAAGGCTTGAGATGCTGTAGTTACCATAATATGTACTGTATGATGTACAATTGTGTGTATTTATTTTATACTTTGTACTCTGATTTGAACGTCTTCCAGACTCTTTCCTCACAAGATGATTCATTTAAATTAATCTACTTTCTTGTTTTTGTCAAAACGGCTTCAAAGACAAAATCAAACGTTTGATGAACAAATAAATATTCTGAGTTTGTGTTGATTTTTTGTTCCGTCTTTAATGTTTCTGAGTAAATGTAACACATTAGGCTGAACACACCTCTCTTCCTCTTTGTTTACCTTTTGTTAGCCACCTGTTTAATGTCACATTGCTATGAATTGTGGGTAATTCCCGTGAGCAAAGCCTGCAGAAACAATAAAGGGCTCAAAATGTAGTTCTGCAGTTTAACTCTTCAGTTCTGTGCGTCTGTCACGGATTCTTGTTCAGAGTCTCCTCATGTTGTTTCGTTTATTAACAATCATAAAGTTTCTTCTCTTCATACTTCAATGAGTCTGAACGGAACAAATGATTTGTGTTTAAACTCTAAAGAAACTCGTCCTTTGCTGCTGATTTCGTCTCTTTAAACTATTTAATGAAGACAGTCGTCGTTGTCGTCGGGTGCGTGAGCTCTTCTTCGGGACCATCGAGGGAAAACAAAAGCGAGAAGAAAAGAAGAAGTTACTGAAGCGACTGAAACCCCCAAAAGTCCCGTCAGTAATCAAACGTGGTCCTCTTCCTCTTCCTCTTCCTCCATCACTGCTGCTCTCATCCCAAATCATTCAGGACCACGAGACCCACTCCACGAGGTTCTGCTGCTGATGTGAGAGTTCTGGTCCCGGAGCTCCGGGCGGTGATCCTGATGAGCAGGTTAAATAAAATCACACCGTGTGACGGGAGGATTTCTTATTTTCCTTTTTGTGACGATTGAGAAGCGGACACATCCGCAGGGTGTGATTGATAACTCTGCCCTGCACCTCTGAGGCAATAAAACACACACACACACACACACACACACACACACACACACACACACACACACACACTAATGAAAAGATGGAGGGATATTCTGTCACCATGCTTGTACAGACGTGAAGCCATGTGAACAACTCGGGGTGCGTTTGATTTACGCTCCCAGACACTCGAAGTGAAGCAGAGCTGGAGGTGTGTGTGTGTGTGTGTGTGTGTGTGTGTGTGTGTGTGTGTGTGTGTGTGTGTGTGTGTGTGTGTGTGTGTGTGTGTGTGTGGGGGGGGGGGATAAATCAGGAGCCGAAAAAATCCACAACACCTCTCCATCACACACCTGATGACATCACGCCGTGACCTCTGACCCTGCTCGCCATCGGCTGCTGGAGTTGGAGGACGGCGTTTGAGCGGCTTTTTTCTGGCTACTTTTGCGTCCTACATTTCCCATAATGCAACGGCACGGCGTCTCTTATTTCAACAGAAAACATGAAACGTTTCCACGGGCTGAGTCGAGATAACCGCGACACTGAAACTCTGTGTGTGAAATAAAAGGTTTTTCTTCTTCTCTATCTCTACCGGTTCCTCTTTGTGACCGTTTTACAAAACCACAGAAGAAGAGAAGACGCAGCGTCACCTGAAAAAGCAGTGATCCAGATGTGCCACAGCAGCCAAAAAAAGATGGAACGAAAGAGCATCAGAGTCTTTGACAGACGACTCTGTGACCACATGGAACATAAAAAAGATCAAATCTGTTCAAGGAGCTCAAACATCCCGTCGTGTCCTCTGATTCTCTCAGGTTCTCTCTGGCGTTGAGCGGCCATCTTTCCTCTTTGTTCCTCCAACACTCACTTAAGAAGCCCGTTGACCGTCGGACCTCCATTAAAGCTCTTTGCTGCTTCTGCTCCGCGTGAGTCACCGCTGCAGCTGCCTGAGCAGAAGAATGTCACCGCTTTCTGTTCCACAGAGAAGAAACTGTATTCATACTGTCACCAAATATATATAGATACTGTATATATATATATATACTGTATATATGTACAAGTACACAAGAGGATTCTGTTGTCAAAGTAATATTGTTCACAAAAAAAAATGTCTTTGCCAAAAAGGATAATACAATAAATTAGTAATAATGCAAAATACCTTCACTTTATGATACAATGTGTGCAATCTTTATTGACAAACTACGAATATAAATGAAACCGATTTTTCCGTTTCCGTTTATCTTCTCTAACGCGATACTTCAAAGTGTGAATAAAAACATGTGACGTCTTTAAAAACATCCACAAACAGTTGAAGGAAGTGTCTAAAATGAACACGAGCGTCTCTGAGTCGTACATTCACCGCTGAAGATTCACTCATCATTAACGAAGTTCAGCGGATGAATTCTAAATCTCCACACTGCTGACGTCTCCAAAGACTCCGTGAAAGCGTTGAAGGACGAGAGAGAAGGCGTCACTTTTAAGAGTCTTTTCCCCGCGAGCTGCTTTAACAGGAAGAGGAAGAACAGATAATTAAAGTGTCAGCGCTCTCGGCTCCGTGCTCTCTGGGAGAGAGAGGATCACTGAGATTAAAGCTGATCTGTCCGTCCCGACTCGGCCTCGAACACGGAGCCGCCGCGCGACCGCGCTGAGTCACCGGCCTCGGCTCAGGTGACCGACCGGAGACCAGCTGAGGTCTTTCCTTCAGTCCTCAACTTATATTCATCAGGTTTTACTCTGTGGACGGCTTCAGCTGCAGCCAGAGGAGTACAAGTACATATACTCAAGTACTTCAGTATTTACCTTTGTCTGCCAGGTACATATTGTTATTGTACTTTTTACTGAACTACACCTCAGAGGTGCATATTCTACATTTTACTGTGCTAACAAAGCATCGTCTGTCTGAATATAACAACGTAAGGAACCAAAGTTACGCGACAACGAAACAATTCAACCAAATAACTGACGGAATAAACGTAGCGCAACAACGTAGCGCAACAACGTAGCGCAACAACGTAGCGCAACAACGTGACAATTCAACCAAATAACTGACGGAATAAACGTAGCGCAACAACGTAGCGCAACAACGTAGTGCAACAACGTAGCGCAACAACGTAGCGCAACAACGTGACAATTCAACCAAATAACTGACGGAATAAACGTAGCGCAACAACGTAGTGCAACAACGTAGTGCAACAACGTAGCGCAACAACGTAGCGCAACAACGTAGTGCAACAACGTAGCGCAACAACGTAGCGCAACAACGTAGCGCAACAACGTAGCGCAACAACGTAACAATTCAACCAAATAACTGACGGAATAAACGTAGCGCAACAACTTAGCGCAACAACGTAGTGCAACAACGTAGTGCAACAACGTAGCGCAACAACGTAGCGCAACAACGTAGCGCAACAACGTGACAATTCAACCAAATAACTGACGGAATAAACGTAGCGCAACAACGTAGCGCAACAACGTAGTGCAACAACGTAGCGCAACAACGTGACAATTCAACCAAATAACTGACGGAATAAACGTAGCGCAACAACGTAGCGCAACAACGTAGTGCAACAACGTAGCGCAACAACGTAGCGCAACAACGTGACAATTCAACCAAATAACTGACGGAATAAACGTAGCGCAACAACGTAGCGCAACAACGTAGCGCAACAACGTAGCGCAACAACGTGACAATTCAACCAAATAACTGACGGAATAAACGTAGCGCAACAACGTAGCGCAACAACGTAGTGCAACAACGTAGCGCAACAACGTAGCGCAACAACGTGACAATTCAACCAAATAATTGACGCAACAACCTGACGCAACAACCTGACGCAACAACCTGACGCAACAACGTGACGCAACAACGTAACAATTCAACCACATAATTGACGTAACACCCGTCTTTCTTGAACTCTCTTTACTCTTGTTACTGCACCACGTCACACTGTAACAGTCCGTCCATTACCTACTTCACCTGCTCTGTGCTCTGCATGAACGTCCGTGTTAAAGTGGCGTTTGTACCGCGCCGACATCTCTTCCTGGTAACTGGGTTTGTTTGAACCTCGGTTCCTTAAAACACAGCTGATGAAGATCTAGAGAACGATGTTCCGATCTCACGCTCCGGAGCATTTGGTTCCTCATCGTGTTCTCAGAAACCGGCCCTTTCCCGTTCGGCAGACTGTGACGTGAACGTTTGTGTCTTTGGTGGGAGTTAATGGCCCCGAAAACGCACTGAAGGAAACACACACAAAAAAGGAGATGAAAGGAAAAGCAAACGCTGAGAGGTGGACTGTAAGCACTCAGGAGGGGGTTTCAAGCCCTGCGATAGAAAGCTATAGAGCAGCTTTCTCGGGTTTCACACGCCGACTGTGCTGCACAAAAGGTTGGAGGTAATAAGCAGGAGGCTGGTTTCAGCCTGCAGGACGGATGTCGCTGCCTCGTCCCTCACACAGCAGCTCGTGTTGTCTCGGGCGCCCGTTTGCAGGAAAAGGTCAGGCCTGCTGCTCCGACACGAACAAACAGCACAACACCGTGAGGGGCTTTTCAGCTGAACACACACACACACACACACACACACGAATGTAATGCATGCGAGGCAGGCGGTGCAGCGCTGGGACACCTGTTGTCGTGTGTTTGAGGTGTTTGAGGCGTCGACACAGCAGCTGTCTGAACTTTAACTTAAATCAAAGTTTCACACAAACCTTCAGCTTTAAGACGATAAAACTACAGGAGAATAAAACGTAACAACGAGATAACTCCCCCAGCTGATGACTCACATCAAGACAATGCGTTTGTTTGACAATGTATGTTTAAATAGGACAATTAGGCATTGTTTTATTACACGATGTGCTAATTTAGATCAATTTCCAAAACAAAATTAGATTAAATCAGGTTCAGAATTCTTGTTTCAGTGTGTTGACAGATTAGAGTCGAAGGTTTTTACAGAAGGATTTATGATTTCTCTTTGTATCACTTCATAAATCAGAAAATACTGCCAAAAATAAATCAGTGTTCTCCATGTTTTTATTACTAAATGTAGTATAAATGAGTGTGTGAGTGCTGTGTGAACCTTCAGCACACAGAGAGGAGTGAACGTGTAACGGTTGGTGTGTGTAAGAGCTGCTGAACTCATTGAGAGAAAACGTCCTTTAAAGAGACGTTTAGTTCATTACAGACGTTCAGAGACTCTACAGGTGAAGAGTTAACACATGAACTCATAGAGATCACCATGAAGCTTCACCACTTCATCACTCACACTAAGAGGAAGAGTTACTGTGTTACACGTTTACTGACATGTTGTGTTTGAATATGCAAATGAGGCATTATGTATTGGTAGTTAGACCAGAACGAGGATTAAAAGGTGAGAAGAAGAACTTAAAGGCTTTGTGCTCACAGGTTCACCAGCTAAAAGCTAAACGATCGATGCATCTTCATCCAGACTGGACTCAAACTACACAGACGTCATTCACCGGAACATGTTCCAAACATCTTGCAATATTCAGGAACCCTCTGAAAGAAGTCCCGGACTCCTTCGCCCATGAATAAAGTTTCCACTGAATTAGTTAGAAATCTGTCAGGAGGTGAAGTGAACCAGCAGATCTCCTGACTTCAGGATTCCTGCACCGTTTATATGAATTGTAGGATTCTGCAGAAGATGAAGAATCTTCCTTCTTCTTTTCTGCCTTTTTCCTCCAGTCGTTCCTTCATTTTGTTGAAGAAAAATACGACTAAATATGTCGGTCAATAATCTTTTTTCAACGACTAAGATGCAACCGACGATTTCAACACGGCGTCATGGTGACGTCTCTCGTTGGTTTGTGGATGTTTTGAAGCCTCCAGTTTGGCAATTACGGTCGTCGCCATCTTGTTTTTTTACAACCAGTGAACAGGAAGTGACCATATCTGGACTGAGGAGCAATCACGGTGTAGCCCCGCCCCTAAAGCATCCCCTGCTTTATGGTCTGTGTGACTCTAAATGGACCATCATTTACTAAATGAACATCATGCTGTATTGAAGAAGACTTGAAACTAGAGATTGAGACCATAAACTCATGTTTACAATGTTTACTGAGGTAATAAATCAAGAGAGAAGTAGAGTCATTTTCTCATAGACTTCTATACAACCAGAGGAGTCGCCCCCTGGTGGTCACTAGAGAGAATGCAGCTTTAACACTAACACTCGTCAGACCCGGTGTTGCTGATATCTGTGACGCATTGTTTTTTAGAGGTATATTAATGATCACTGAGGTTAAAGTTAACAACAACTAGAGGACTGCTGTCAAGGACACTTCAGAGTCGACTCGTCTACCTTTTTTTTGAGTCTTTACCGTAATGGCAGGAATAGAAGACGTCATTATGAGACTTCTTCTATGTATTTGAGTCATTTAAATGACGTCCGGGAGAAAGAAAGAAGAGTATTTTAGAATCTGTTATCATGTGAAGGCTGTTTGGTTTCGTCTGTGAGCCGAGTGTGACGGATTCTTCCAGAAGCCTGAAGATCAGAAGCTCCAGCCAACAGATATTCTGTCGTTGTAGAATAAATCCACAAACATCTAAATATTTCTACTAACGCTCCTGATGCGACAAAACATTTGATGCAAAAGAATCCAAACGCGTTGCATCATGAGACAAATTTAACCTGTTTAAACACACAAGAGTCCAATCAGCACCAGAGCAATATTACAGGAGAGCAACACGCTCACACAGATGATGTACTTATATCATAAAGCAAATATGATAAGAATACTTCTATAATATAAAAACATGAAGCATGAATATTAGAGGGATGTTGTGTATTTTTACAGAGATACAAACACGTTTAAATCTGTTCTCAGCCACCAGAGTAATATTAAAGCAATAAAGGATCAATTATATAAAAGTTGATTTTGGCGCATTTCTAGATTAAAATATTACAGTTTTGTACCAAAGAAGAAAACAGTTAAATAAATGTTTCCTCTCATTACATGAACGAGCCGCTTAATGAATGGAAAGTGGCTCGGCACGGCTCGGCTCGGCTCGGCTCGGCTGTACAGAGCGGTGTGTTGCATAGGAACAGAGGAAACTGAGTCTCTGGAGGCAGAAAGAAGCTGAAAACAGACGAGATGCGCTTTAAAGTGCGTGTTTTCAGGACAGAACCGAGTCTGTGTCTCCAAAAGAAATATTCCCACAGTGTGTCAGCAACCATCGGCCACGCGACGAGTTGACTGACTGTAGAGTTTATGTGTAAATCAGAGCTTTTCTTAATTGGATTTGCTTCACTGGCATCATTTTCTGACGCCTTTGCGCAGAAACAGGAGTTTTAAATGTAGTTTCACCTTCATGTTGAAGTGGAAACATTCGGACATTTGGTGCCCAGCTGATAGAAGTTGTGTTGCGTTTGGAGATAAATTAAAGCATTTATATTTCTGCTAAACGGGAGTGATTCAGAGTCAGTGTCGCAGGTGCTTTTGTCTCGTCAGGATCCACTAAAGAGGTCAGAGTTCATCCCCACAAACCTTTACGCAGTAACAAAGAATGTACTCACATGTGAAACTCCTGCGTTGGAAACACTGCGGGTTTGTTTTTGTGTTTCTTTGATGTCACACCATCACCATCACAGCGGACACATCCCACCCGGAGAGGAGGCGCGAGGTGGCCGATCCATGAGCGCAGGAACTCCGCGTAAAAGTGTTTGAAGAAAATCTTAGAGGAAGAAGAAGCTTGTTTGTTTTTTTACATCCAAGCAGACCGATGATGATGATGATGATGATGATGATGATGATGATGATGATGGTGGTGATGATGAGGAGCGGCAGGCGCGCTTCAGTCCAGCCGGAGAGAGGAACGTGCGCACCGGGCAGCTTCACTCCGTCTGCTCCGCTTCCTCCGACATCTTCACAACTTCTTTACTCCTCCGGAGGCTCCAGCTTCCGTTAATCCTCCGGTGATCCGGTAAAAGTCTCCTCCACCTCCGAGAGGAAACACTAACTGATGTTTGTATTTATTCTCCTCCTTCTCAGGTGTGATGATTAACAAGAACCACACGCGCGCTTTCAAAATAAAAGTCCTCTCCTCTCGCAGCTCCAGCTGTTGCTTTTGTTTAGTTTCATATTTTTGTACCTTTTGGAGAAACGAAGTGAGAAGTTTTCCCGTCAGACCGGAGTGTTTGGCTGCGTGTCGGCGCGTCTGTAGGTCGGTCGGTAGGACTGACCGGCCAGACTCCCATCATCCCCGCCGCTTGATCGCCCCACGCACGCGGACCGAGAGAGAGAGAGGAGGGGGGGAGTATCGCGAGGTTACGCCCTGAGTCCCGTCTGTCTCGCGTTGCCACCTCTCTGGTCCTGACTCCTCATTAGAGAAGAGAGAGAAGGTCAAACCATGTACACAGAAGAGTTACTGAAGAACTATGATTAAATATTAATAACCAATAACAGAAGACATCAGGACAAAGAAACATCAATAATCTCTTCAATGTTTATTGGCATGAAAGTAAAAAGAAACAATGTTGCCAAAGTATCAGAAAATGACTCATATACATATATATATACACATATATACATATATATATGTGTGTGTATGTAAACAACAACATATAATATATACTGTGGTTCAGTAAAAATTGATAACAACAACAACAACATATTGATGTTTATCCATCCAGAGCAAACTGCTGTAAACACAAAGAGTCAAAATAAACTAAATATGAAGAATAAAAATGATCAGAAAAGTGTCAAACAAACAAACAATGTAAACATATAAACCAGTTAACTGTACGTGTCATAAATATATAAGAGATTAACAGTAAAGAGGAAAGAGGAGAGAGGAAAGGAGAGAGGAAAGGAAAGGAGACAGGAGAGAGGAAAGAGTGAAGGTGTGTGGAGTTGTGCTGCCCCCTGCTGGAGGACAGATGTACTGCAGGAGGTGGAAATACTCAGTTACGAGTAAAAGTCCTGCATTCAAAAGTACAAATATATATATATATATATATATATATATATATATATACATATATTATTGTATTACTGTGTGTATTGCCTCAATGTTCTAGCTGCTAAATGTCTCATCACATCTGAAGCTGTGGTTAAACATTCTATTTATCTTCTGATTATATTTATCGTCATGAATGTGAATCTGTAAAGTCACCAGATTAATGTACAAGTACCTTCAAAGTGTACTTCAGTCCAGTACTTCAGTAAATGTACTCTGTTATTTTCCACCACCGCTGCTTCAAATCATTACAAATAAAAATCTATTGTTAACTTCTGAACGTATAATATCAGAACTGATTATTTGAGTTTCATAAATAACAGAAATATGTTTTACTGTAAGAAAATGTGAATTATTGACTCATTTTTAATACGATATTCTTCTCAAACAACGACAATAAAAACAACAAGTTCATGCTTGAACAACACGTTTAATAAAGTGGTTAAAGTTAGTATATTAGTATAGTATAGTTTGTATTAATGTCTCTTAGATTAGTGATGAAACACAAAGTGAAGACACGTTTACAGCTGGACCACCAATCAAACCATCACATGAAGAGAAAGATTATTATGTTTATTGTTCCTCATGAAGCTGATTTGTTTTCATACTTTGTCTTTCATAGAAGCCGACATCTCGTTAAGATCATCAAATAATAACAATGAATATTATTATTATAATCATACATCTTATTTAACTCTCAAGCTTTACATCAAAGCACCAACAATAAACAATAAATGACTAAAAACACGTTTCTAAAGATGAATTCTTCAATTCAGAAATGTTCCTGAAACCAGAAGAACAAACGTAAACAAACAGAAAATAACTAAATAAGGTTTCACAAGAGAAACAACTCTTTACTGAACTTTATCCAACAGTTTGCATAAACGGAGTTTATTATCAAACGGATACATTTGTGTTTTCATGCCTGAGGCTGAATAATGCAGCCATTTCTCTCATTAATGTAAGTATATATATATAATATATATAATATATATATTATATATATTATATATATTATATATATATTATATATATATATAATATATATATAATATATATATATTATATATATTATATATATAATATATATAATATATATATTATATATATAATATATATATAATATATATATATTATATATATTATATATATAATATATATATATAATATATATATTATATATATATAATATATATAATATATATATTATATATATTATATATATTATATATATATTATATATAATATATATATAATATATATATTATATATATTATATATATATTATATATATATAATATATATAATATATATATAATATATATAGAGAAGTGATCATTCTGTATAAACGCTTCGTTTAGTCTTGAAATGTAACGGTGAACTTCTCGGTTGTGATTTTAAAGATTATTTAAAACAAATCAAATCAACAACATGACGAAAGTAAAGAAGATGAAACATTGAAGCAGAAGATTTCAGCATAAAAGAACAATAAAGAATTCAGTGAATGATCTGTAAAATGTTTTCCTATAAATGAAGTTTTTATTGCACTAAATTGTTTCCAATGATGCGCTTTAAGTACGTTTATTTATTTCTGAGTGAATTAAGCTTTAATATTATGTTTCGAGTCTTTGTGTTTAGATTCAGGCAACAGAAGCATAAAGTTATTAAAGATCATTTCTCCGGTTAAATGCTAATAAACAAGTTGTGGTCATGTTTCCCTAAATATAACAAAGTGTAACAATGCAGCAGTATTGAAAGAACGGATATGAAAAGAGATTAAATATGTTAATTAATAACATATTGTCATTATGTTGATATAAAACGTAATAAAGTCAACATTATGGCTCCTTAGTTGAACATAAACGTGATTTCTAGAAGACAGAAATACTGGATTATGATTACTTTTAAAAGCTCCTATGTGCTTTATTTGCACGACTGTTTTTAAAAATAAAAACATATTTAATAGATGATATAATCACATTAAGATTCTACACAGACGGGCTTTAGGTTATCTGGATGTAACCCCGGTTCTATGAGTGTTTAGCGCGTAATCCTCTTTGCTCCGCTCTCAGCGTCATTTCTGAAACTAAATTAACATTTTATATACAAATGAACGTTTTAGAAACAGGAAACTCATGAAGTCATTCAAGGAGCAGCTTCGTCCGGCTGCAGTTCAACGTGTTTCCCATCGAGTCGCTCCTCAAGAATTCACTCCTCTCACTCCTCTCGACAGCGTCACAGCCTTCTGGGGAATAAATTTCCATCATTTAAATTCTGAAGGAAAGATGTCGTAACATGAACAACGAGACGTGAACTTACCGAAGCGCTCAGAGTCTAGAGAGCCGGAGGAAAATCTTTACTCATCTTCCTCGTGCACACAAGTCTGAAATCACATTTACACACATCCACCATTTTAGTTGTTTTTATAAAATTACAAACTACATTTTAAATTCTGAGAGAGCTGATATTTAAACTTATGAACTGGAAAATAACAGTTAAAACTTCAAGAAATGGTTCAATATTTTGATAATAGGCGTTCTTGCCAATAGTTTAGCTTAGCTTAGCATAAAGACTGGAAACCGGTGGAAACTGTTAGCCTGGCTCTGCAAAAAACAAAAGAGGAAGTCTCCAGATAGCGACAGTTTAAAAACACTCCGTTGTGAGTAAAAGTCCCGAAATACAAACTTTACTTGTGTAAAAGTACAAACGTAGTATCAGACTCATAGTGCAGGGGAATGGCCGCCATCTTATATTTTAATATATTATGTTAATTTAGCATTTTTGCGAATGCAACGGCTAACGGTTCATGGTTGAGAAAGAACCACATCTTATATAAGCATATAAGCATCACATGTCATAACTCTTTTATGGTTTTTACACAAAAAAACAATAGTTTTGCAAAGTAAAAAACGTATATTATAAAATGTAGTATCATAAAACGGAAGTACTCGAGTGAAGTACAAGAATATTAAACTTGCGCTTCCAGAAAGACGTATTTACATCTTTTAAATCTTGCCGTCATTTTGTTCACGTGACAGACAGAGGCTAGCCGTTTCCCTCCGCTTCCAGCCTTTATGCTAAGCTAAGCTAATCGCTTCCACTGATCTCACTTTGTGGCCGAAGGTTCCGGGTTGAAGTTGACGTCGATCAGCTGTTGATTCTGTTTCATCAGGAGATGAACGGCGGTCGGACACTTCTCTCCGTCGATCTGTTGCTCGTCACTGAAAGACAGTTTTTAATGAACTTAAACAGTAAAATGTCGTCATGAAGTCAGTTATGAATCAACATCCATCTGACATTCGCTAACAACAACACAATCAGCCAGTGTGTGTTTTATTGTTTAAAAACTAAACTTGTTTGACTTTAAAAGTGTTAGAAATGCTTTAAAAGACAGAAAAGAAATAAAAGAAAAAGAAGTGAGCGCTCAGGGCCACCGTACAAAATACACAGAACACCAGGAAATAACAAATAAAAACAACTTCCTTTCAACTAATAACTTGTAATTAACTGCAGTTTTTCATCAACACTGGAAACATGAGGCTTCACAGGTTTTAATATTACAAAGAAATGCAAAGATGAATCTGTTTATTGTGAACATTGATTTGATTTCAGTTTTAAAATGTAAATTGTAAATGTTGGACTTTCACCTTATTGATATTTGATATGTTATATCTGTGCTCTGGTTAAATTATCTTCTGTTATCATAAAGTCTCTGACTATGTATATATACTGTATATATATATACATATATACAGTATATATGTATATGTACGTATTAAATGTCTGTAAAACGTGTCTCACCCTGCAGGCCGGTGCTGGAGGCGCTGGCTGGTCCTGGACTCCTCACAGAGCCTCATGTTGTACCTGAAGTACAACAGAAAGGTGTGTCAGCAAAACATGTGGTACTGGAAGTACACGCTGCAATCTACAAATACTTTCCACTGAAACTCACTGTGAGAACACGCCGATGCTTTTACTGTCCTAATGGACTAGAACTGGGCATTAAAGAGTCTTTTACTTTAGACAGGAAGCACTTTATCTACGTCTTTATTCCAGGAGAGAAGAAGTCTTTACCTGTCTTCCTTTTCCTCCAAATACGGATTAGCATTTTGCAAAAAACTCCTTTTCCTCAGTAGTTTGAGAGTAGTTCCATGTGGACGGATCCGTGAAGTGGGTCTGTCTGGACTTTGCCTCTCTGCTCTACTTTAATACCTTCAGCCTCTCGTCTCTAAAAATAGATTTGTTCCTTTGTCACCACATAAACACAGATTAACCAATGAGACCGACACGGGAACCATTCAAGGAAGTGTAATATAAACTGGGCCATCACATCCCATGTGTTTATACTTCTGAATGTTGTGTTCAGGTACAGACTGGAAGAAGCAGCTTCTTCTGTTGACAGCATGTTATTCAGGGTTTTAATGGTGAGAATGGACTTTGGTTTTCTATGAAATGTCGGATTGGTTTTAATGTTTTACCCAAAATATATATCATAAACCTGATCATGGTCTTAGATCCTCTGATCAGACCAACACACTCTGTTTCCTTTAGACATTTAACTACACAGTCCAGCTTTGGTTCATTCACAACCAGGGAGGGATTACTAAGGTACCCGGTACAACATGACACGAAGAGAGACTTCAAAGGGATACAAAACTACCACAAAGAGACACTAAAGAGATACAAAACTACCACAAAGAGACACTAAAGAGATGCAAAACTACCACAAAGAGACACTAAAGAGATGCAAAACTACCACAAAGAGACACTAAAGAGATGCAAAACTACCACAAAGAGACACTAAAGAGATACAAAACTACCACAAAGAGACACTAAAGAGATACAAAACTACCACAAAGAGACACAGATGCATTACGACTACAAAGAGACAGACTCAGGAATACGAGAGTATTTCCTCCAACAGTCTGATCTTTGTCTCTCGGGGTGAACGGGGTCACATGAAGCTCAACACATCTAAAGTGAAGCTCAGACTCTGAAGCAGTTTGGACTCCAGCTTCTCTTCGGTCATCGCAGACTGAACTCAGATCAGCTCTCGTTTCCACACCTTCAACTGATCTGATGGGAGAGCAGCCAAGTGTCCTCGATAAACTACTAGTACGAGTGGTGCATTTCACTTCCTCCTCCCGCTGTCACAACAAAAGGGAAAGAACGTCACACGCTTTGTTCCAAAAGCATTCTTTGGCACCACTTTCTAATACGACTGTGAAACACTTTGAATCCGTGTTGCTGGAAGAATTCATTCCTGAAGGAAGCAATGATGTAACGAGCGTCACCGATCGAGGTAATTACACCTTCAACACTTGTGCAACATCTTAAATCACATTCTTTAAGTCACGCTGAACGTTTCTCTGGAACTTTGACATTCATTACATGAGCGTCACATCTTTTTCTTTCTTGTGGAACAAATAAACCGGTTTGAAGGCGTCACGTGACTGAAACACGACTCCTTTAATACTCAGATCACTTCAAGTGGAAACAAGAAATCTGAGATAAATTACAGAAATGTTGAAGTAAGAGAGACAATTAAAGTCCGTATCGTTTGTTAAATGTTTGTTCATTTCAACGTTTATTTGCAGCAGGAAGCTAAAATAAGAACTATTTATTTTAAAAATCCACAGTAACTAAAATCATGAGCATTTATCACCTTATATTCATGCAAAATATATTTAAAAACAGCTGTTTTCTGGAGACTAAAGTAAAATCTACAAATTCCACATTTTGCCCGACGAACAATTCAAAACCTAAAGATGTTAAAATATTAAAGTGTAATATTTATTAAGTAAATCAGCACATCACCACCTGTGAGGAGCTAAAATCATGTTTGACATTTTTGCACTAAAAGTGACGATTAATCAAGAGTTGGATTATTAATGCCCGATTCTTTAAGCTTTACTTGCAGCTTCATGTGATTTATTTCCATTAACTGTTTGTAACATCGAGTTCCAGTGAAATCAGATTAAAATGAGCAGAAAGAAATAGAAACGGAGCCGACAGCAAATCATCAAAGTTTATTTCCTGCACATTTAAAAGCAAATAAAAAGTATTAGCATGTTTCTCTGAATGACAGCCCCGTTTATTTTAGAAAGAGACTTAAGCTCCGCCCTCCGGAGACACGGAGCTTTGAAAAAGGACTAAACTCTAGAACCAGGTCCTAGAGAGAGTCGTGTCGCCCCCTAGTGGTGAAATAATAAAAAACAGTGCACAAACATCCCCCCCGCCCCCCCGTTTAAACCCAATCTGTCACTCAAATAAATTAGCTCAGTAAGTTCTGCTCTCATCCATCAGACAGTATTTACACCAGTGCTTCAGCCAGTTGGTTTCACAATTCAAAGAAAACAAAAAGACTCAAATTATTGTCGTTCTGATTTTGAACAGAAAACAGAAGTTCGGACATTTTACAGACGAGAGACGTAGAAAAACAGGCACACAGCGTCAGAGCTGGCTCGTGATGATGAGTTCAGGGTTTAAAGGGCCGTCGATCTCCCGCTCACTTCCTGCTCACGATCTCAGGGAATAAAAGATCTTTAGATTCACAGCGATGCTCGTTTCTCCCGTCCACAACAAAGGTTACGACAGAAGTCTGGAGGCGTCGACTGAAGCGTCGCAGTGAAACGGACGATGTCGCATCAAAACCTCACAGAACACCAAACGCTCCTGCAAGCCGCCTCCATGTCAACTCACTTCCTGCCGTCTGCAGGATGAAGACTGCTACGTGTCGTTTATAAAGTCTGCAAGGACGTGATGAACAGACAGTGAAGCGAGTCAAAGCGTCTCCTGTGCTCACTAGAGCGGAGCTGCAACGTCTGCAGAGCATCTGATCAGATTATTATTACGTCCTAAAGTCAAAGATGTTCAGTTCAAGGTCTCATCAGACCAATAAAAGAGGGAATGGAGACATTTCAGACGTGTTGGCTCCTTTGTTCTTTGACTTTTCTACTTTTAGTTTTAGTCTCCAGCAGAGAGGGAAGTAAACCAACAATCACACGATCAGCGTCAACAAACAACCGTCAGAGAACAACGTGCCGTTTAAACACAAGACACCTGTTTTAGGAACCGTTTCACTTCTGACGGATAAACTGTCAAAAACAGGTGTGTGTGTGTGTGTGTGTGTGTGTGTGTGTGTGTGTGTGTGTGTGTGTGTGTGTGTGTGTGTGTTCAACAGTTTCTAAGCTTTAAGTAGAGAGCCAGCCGTTGCTGTGCTTGGCACTGGTTAAAGTTTTTCAGTAGAGAGGACAGAGTGTGGCCCTGCTCCTCCTCTTCACCCTCCTCCTCCTCATCATCATCTTCCTCCTCCTTCACCGGTGGTGTGGTTTCACCACCGTGTGCTCACGGCGCCCGTCACTCGTCCGAGCCGGCGGAGCGTTTCTGGTTCCTCTTGCGAGGAGATCTCTTTGGAGACGCTTTGTCTGAGAGAGAAAGAGAAACGCTGAGTCAGAAACGCTCAACACAGCATTTAATAAAGCATCTGTACCGCTAACAAGCTCCATTTGCAAAAGTGAGAAACATCAGCACTGCATTTACACACACCTATTAACACACTCCTACCTACCTACACTCACACACACACTCCTACCTACACACAGACACACTCCTACCTACACACACACACACACACACACACACACACACACACACACACACACACACACAGAGAGCAGACCTCACCTCTGCGACTCTGCACTGAAGAGGTAAACATGACAGCGAGGAAGGAGGAGAGAGGAAACAAGGAGAGAGTGAGTGACCTCATGCACAGTGAGGTTAAAGGTGAAACAGGAAGAGAAACAAACGTCAGCTGATTCTGTGAGGAGAGAAAACATCAACGAGATGAAAGAGGAAAAACGTTTCTTCATCGTGAAGCGATTGTTCTATACTTTATTACAAATTAAAGAAAAGTCGACTTCTGAAGCCTTCAACGCATTAAAATAAGCAATAAGCTCGTTCATATCGTTTACTGTGATTTACTGTCAAACACCAAAAATAACTTCTTAGTTTGGGAAATATTAACGTCTTAAAAAAACTAAATGTGCCGACTAGCTCAGCTCTTAATGATGTACTTTAATAAGTTAGTGGTGTGTGAGACGAAGAGTGTGTAGAGGAGTGAGAAGGAGCGCGGAGAGTGAGAGAAGAGTGAGAGAGAGGAGTGAGAGAGAGAAAGTGAAGGAGAGTGAAAGAGAGAGTGAGAGAGAGGAGTGAGAGGAGAGTGAGAGAATTAGAGTGAGAGAGAGAGAAGGAGAGAGAGAAGAGTGAGAGAAAGTGAAGGAGAGTGAAAGAGAGAGAAGAGTGAGAGAAAGAGGAGAGAGAGAAGGAGAGTGAGAGAAAGAGGAGAGAGAGAAGGAGAGTGAGAGAGAAGGAGAGTGAGTGGAGGAGTGAGTCAGAGTGACCTACTGATCTGGTTGAGTGTTTCCTGAGGGATCCAGCTGAGGTCGACATCGTTGTGACTTGAAGTTCCCATCTCCACCTTTGCAGCCGGACGTCTCCTCTGAGAACAAACGGGTAGAAATATAATAATGAATCATTCAGTCTGTAAACAGTCATGTGACAACAGACCAGAGACACACAGAGTTCAGCACATTCTTACATTTCGGTGAATGTTTTGTATTTTTCACAGATAAATGATCGTTTCCTTTCCATGAGACGTCTCACAGACGTTTGTGTTTTAAATATTCGTACCTTTCTGGACTCCATCAGCTGGTGAAGACCGACGACGACCAGCAGCCCGAGGCCCGACAGGAAGACGTACAAGAAGATCCTGAGCGACGGAGAAGAAAGAATAAACGACGGCAGAGACGCAGAACAATTAAATAAACATGACGTCATCACTCACGTCTCTCCGTCTAGTCCGTCCTCTCGCTCCGTGACGGTGACCGTCTGGTTGAACACGGCGTCCTGGAAGATGTTTCCCTGCAGAACGAAAAGAGACGCAGAACGATTCATAAAGGTTTCCTTTTACTCCAGAAGGTCTGACGGACGGTCGGAGATCAGAACTACGTGATCAAAGACAAATCTCACGTTTGATGCCAGCGAGTCAAACTTCACGTCTGATGATTTTTAAAAACTTTATAGAAGACAGAAAGAAGTTCTTTTGATCTTTTTCTTAACACAACAAACAGAAGAACTGCACGATCGACACGTTTCATCAAATCTAAAAGGTTAAATGATGCCTTTAAAGGGTTAAAACAAGACGTTAAGCTCCGCCCTGCAGAGCCTTTCACACGGGAAGACGACAAATAGTTCACTGATTTACACGTCGGGGGATTTCAGTTCGTTTTGAGCCTCTTTAGAGACAGGAAGTCCTTAAAATCTACATTTTAGTAAATATTTAGCTCCCAAATTAAACAGTTAACAGGATCTTCAACCTTTGTTTCTTTATAATACTTAACTTGTTCCATTACAGGTTTGTATAAAAGGTAATAAAGTAGTTTATTTATATGAGATATTTACAGATAATTATAATCCCTCCTCTCTATAGTGGAGGTTACAAACAGACACGTCACACCTCTAGAAGCTAGAGATGATACACGATAATGAGCTACGAGCTGGGACGTCTCACGTTTCCGTCCTTGTAGTTGAGGTTGATGACGAGTCCGAACGGCCGCCCGCCCATCGGCTCCGCTGGGATGAAGGAGTACTCAAAGGTCGCCTGTTTGAAGGCCGGGACCGCGATGCCGAGCTGGAGGGCCGTGAAGTTCTGGATGTAGAACTGGTAATCCTGAGAGGAGGAGGAGAAGAGAAAGAAGATTCTTATCTGGAGCGCTCAACTCACGAATAGAGAAGTCATAATATGAAATGTCGATAACATCAGTTTTTATTCATGTTTACTAGAATCTCTCACAGGTTTATAGCTACGAGACTAAAATATCTGTTATCATCACGTTTCCTTTTACTTTAAATCATTTATAGTTTTTTGCATAAAAACACACAATTGAAACGATTATGAAGTAAAAGATTGTATTTTAATTGATCTATTAGAAGTATAATAATGTGTTTAAAGCTTCATAATTCATCTCTAATATCTGTTTCATATTCATGTGAAAACATCTTCAAACTACTGGATTCATTCTAGTTTATCACCAAAACTACATTTTACAGATGACATGTGAACACATCATGATGACGTTACAATGTAGCTTCAGCCAGTACTCATGTTCACTGAGCAGAGCCTGAAGGCATCATGATGTCACTGAAGTGAACCTCCGCTGGTTAGCCGTTAGTGGTGCTGCTAACGTTACTAGCGCTCCTCCTGTTGGTCTAAACACTGATTGGTTGTCCTGAGAGGTTAAAGGTCGTGGTTGGAGGAGGACCTACCTGTGGGTAACGGAAGGAGGCGTCCAGAGACTCAACTACGAAGTTCTCTGGTCCTTTGTTGGAGAAACCGAGGAGGAACTTCACGATCTCGTTGGCAGGGAAGTCTGAAGAAGAAGAAGGAGGAGAGAGGAGGAGAAGAAGAAGATGAAGGAGGAGCCGTTACACGTCTGAAATATTGTGTTTCCTTTACTGACGTCTAGTTTCACCAGAGCTGTGGTCAAAGATGATCTTAACCTTCATTACCAACATTGGAATTTAATTTAAATTGTGGGGCGGCACTATCTCCTTTCCTTTCATTAAGGAAGGCCCAGTGTTTCCTTTGCTTGAGGAGATAAGAAAGGAGGCATTGAGGCACCTTTCCTCTGCATTTAGAGGATTCGACCGGCTCTTATACTTCTCTTCAGAGGAAAAGAGTTCTTACCGTCTCCTTTGACGAAGAGGATGGTGGTGTCAGCGTTGGGAGAAGCCTTCACTTCTCCGACCAACGCTTCCTCTTCTTCTTCTTCTTTTTCCTCCGTCTACGAACAAAAACACAAGTTTAACTTCAACAGGAGCCTCATGTGAGGTAATCTCCTCACTCGTTCACATCGTTTTCCTTCTCTCAAGAAACAGTTTTTAACTCCACTAATTAACCCAAATGTGCCGAAAATAAAATGTCAACAGCTTTCTGATTCTCTACGATACAATGTGAATGAGCTACCGGGACTTTAATTAGAAAATGATTTTCACTTTTTGAGTTTATAAAACGGCAGAAAAGGAGGAGGAGAAGATGAAGAAGAAGTAGAGTGAAAGAGTTTTTGTCTGACGGTTAAAAAGATATTTAATTTAAAACTCATAGAAAAGGCTAAAAATACTCATATTAGCAGAATTTTAGCTTCAAGACCAAGATTGTCAAACTTCCTGTCTGTTGACTTTTAAAACTATAATTATAAACAGAGAAGCATTTAAAAAAAGAAAATAACTAAAGATGTTCATATTAACTAAATAATCCACGTGTTTAATCACATTAAATCCCTCCAGCGTAACAACAGATGAATGATGTTTTAAAAGAGAAAGAATCATACTAACGATGTGATGATTATGTTTTCTTTAGCTCACCAGCTCTACGTTCTCGTCGTCTTCCACTTCGGCCTCGTCGTCTTCGTCCGTCACGTCATCCACGACATCTTCATCCACGGCCTCAGCCTCCTCATCCTCAGTCAGGTCCTGGGCGCTCGCCATCGGCCCTGATGGAGCATTGTTCAAAATAAAATAAACCATTCAACATCAACACATAACACTTCATCCTTCAGTTTATCACAAACATTCAACATCAACACATGAAGGAACACTTCATCCTTCAGTTTATCACAAACATTCAACATCAACACATGAAGGAACACTTCATCCTTCAGTTTATCACAAACATTCAACACATAACGGAACACTTCATCCTTCAGTTTATCACAAACATTCAACACATAACGGAACACTTCATCCTTCAGTTTATCACAAACATTCAACACATAACGGAACACTTCATCCTTCAGTTTATCACAAACATTCAACATCAACACATGAAGGAACACTTCATCCTTCAGTTTATCACAAACATTCAACATCAACGCATAAAGGAACACTTCATCCTTCAGTTTATCACAAACATTCAACATCAACACATGAAGGAACACTTCATCCTTCAGTTTATCACAAACATTCAACACATAACGGAACACTTCATCCTTCAGTTTATCACAAACATTCAACATCAACACATGAAGGAACACTTCACCCTTCAGTTTATCACAAACTGTTTCTGAGATGTAGTACAGTAAAGAGTACAATATTTACCTCTGAGATGACTGAGTGACAGCTAACGGAGCTACTTAGCTCCGAGGCTAACAGCTAACAGAGCTAGTTAGCTCCGAGACTAACAGCTAACAGGCTAAGGACACGTCAGTCTAAGCAGGCGGATAAACGGCATGAATTTGCACACGGTGTATTATAAACGTCAACTATTAAACATAGAAAATAAGAGAGCAATTCATTTAAATATGTTATAAACTCCACGGAAGAGTGAAAAAGCACCTCGTTTTTATATATCCAGTTACTTTGAGCTAGCACATGTCAACGGCTTTCCGTTAGCCGAGCTAGCTAAAACTAGCATGTTGAAGCTCATTAGCTAATTAAAAACAGCTCAACCACCGCGAGCCGCCATATTTAAGACTTACCTTTGATGAGGAGGGTGGCCGGGAAGGCTAACAGCGCGAGCAGCAACAGTTTAGGGAGACACTTCATCATTTTTGAAGGCGAAATCAGTGCGTTTTCTCAGTCAGTGTGTAGAGAGACAGCCAGGCTGTGTGAGAGCCGCTTCCGGTACTATTATTATAACAACGCATGCGCAAAAGATACGGACCAATAGGTGTTGTGATGAAGTCTGTTACCCGTTCAGATTGTCCCTCTCTTAACCCTGTCCGCGGCAACTTTGGTTACGTTGTGGTTAGGCGTCGTTAACTAGTTGGGGTCAAACTAAGACTAGTTTGAAGCATTTATTTAAAGAGGAACATTAAGAGGACTCTGTGTTCAGGTTACATTTCGGTGGAAACATAAATCTATGGGGGAACTGGTTTCGACGAAACACCGGAAGTATAGGCCGCCCGGAAATCAATCAGAATAAAACAATATTCTTTTCATGACTGCTGCTAAAATGACCCACTTTAAAACTAAAACAATTCTAGAATTGGACTTTTTAATCTAAAACGAATAAAAATAACTTTAAAAAGGCATATTAACTGTAAAAAGAAAAAGGGAAAAATAAAAGAGTGAAACCAACTAATTGACGGATTTTTTATTGGTATATAATACCAGCTATTAAAATGATTTCTAACGGTTTGTCTATATCTGTATGTGTAATCACAATAAAGCAGGCATTGTTTTCTAGTAGTACAACTAGTAATGAAACCACTTGTGTTTGGCACATAGGGCTTTTATTCTAGCTCTTAAAAGTCCATAATGTATTTTATTCTTCATGTAATTCCACAGTTAATGCCTAAATATATTAGCACATAGTAATTGTAATATGTGTATAAATTCTGATTAACAGTATCTAAGATGAGAAGAACCAAACTTGACTTTGTTTGAATTATCTGTTTTTATTTCTACCACATGAAACACATTGTTATTATCATATGGCAAACAAAACACAACTGAGAATGAGTGATATATAATTTCAAATAATATGTAAATAAACTTAGTGATATCTGTGATGACGTACAGACTAAATCAAAAACTTTACAAAGAAGCCAAAAAAATCCTCAAATGCAAGATTTTTATAAAACACAAAGCGCCTCTTCCAAAATCAACAGCTAACATATGAATACTCAGTAAATTATATTCTATTGCATCTAGTATCTATGAAATCAAAAATGCTCTCCAGCTAGAATCGTGGCGAAAGTGAAGTTTTTATTCGTCTGCACGACCGGGATGCAACCAAAACACAGCAAGACAACGAACCCTAAAAACACGACTCACTGGATACAAACAGGTCGAATAGAACTTTACCAAAACATGAGACGGGAGCCCGCGTATCAAAATAGTCTCACACAGTCTGTTCAGACGGAACACGGTCTCTGTGCGTCTTGTTTTTATGTGTCTAGTTATAAAGAAGAGAAACAGAAAGAGACACGGTGAGTTAGTGAAGACCTTTACAAACACAGAGGCTCGTGAGAAGCTGTGATCCTTCAAAGTAAAACTAAACTCACCCGAACGTTCAAACTCAGGGTAAATAACTGAAATAACTTGAGAGATCTCTAAACTCTTCCTATTTATTTTGTTATTCTTGACCCCCCCCCATACAGCACGTTATTTCCTCTTTATTCTCTGAAACACAGAATGTTTCCTCTGCTCCTCTTTAACTCTCCTCCATCCTTAAAAAGGTAAAAAAAAATGTTTCTTATTGTCAAAAATCCAATTAAAACCCCAAACAGTCCGTCTGTTAATACGGTCTGACTTCCTGCCTGTGGCTCTCAGCTCAAAGCCCATTGGTTCCTACTGGAGATGTAAATATATATTCTATGGGGGACTATTTTCTGCGGCGGATGAATCCACGTTTGCTGCTCTGGTGAGTGTTTGAACTACGATGTGGCTCATTCGTGTGTTTTTAAAGGAGCTCTGTGAGACGTCACGATGTGATTCACTTCAGGCTTCTCATTGGATTTAACGACAATAAGAAAACAAACTCATTTTAAACCTTTTAGCCCGAGAATCAGACCTAACTGCTTTGTTTTCTCCACTATACAAAAACCATCTTATTCCAACAGCTGAAGAAAGAATAAGTGAATAATATGATATAGTTTGTTGCTTCTAACCTCTCAGAGCTTCTCTCGTCATGCGTCTCGTTTCCTCCTCTAGTTGTAATATTCGACATAACTCGTCGACAGCATGCGAGATCTAAACGTTCCTACTTTTCTTTGCTCCTTAAAGGGACAGTAGTGATAGTTTAAAGTGTGTTTGTTTGAGGTACTTTACTTAGTCAGAGTACTACAGTAGATGTACTGCTGTGTTTCAGACAGACGGACCTTTCTGATAAAGAACTGAAGCTGTAGTACATCTACTGTGGTAGTACTCTGACCGAGTAGAAGTACCTCAAACCACCACACTTCTAAACCTCACCGCTGTCCCGTTAACGTGATCAAACCTCCGTCCTCACGTTCTCCATCAGCTTGAATCAGCAGCCTGTGATGTTCTCTGTGTTCCAGCTGTTGTTTTCTAAGAAAGAAATGGTTCATGTATTCTTCTTTAGCTAGGGATTGCCTACGTTTCCCAAAATGCCTTTCAACAACACCCTAGAGAAGAAACTAACGGGCAGAAATATAAATATGATATTCATACCTGTCCCTGCAGCTGCATTGCATTCTGGTCTATTTCCTGCTCACTGATGTGTCTGTGATGGATTATATATTGTGTAATGTCTGCATGTTTTTATTATATCCTACACATCTGGCTGTGACGTCACCGTGTCCCTGAAATGCAGAGAACATCCCTGACTGCTGATTGGTTAGCAGTGACAGTGAGGGGGCGGGTCCTAACTCTCCCTCCTCCTCTAGTTGCAGAACTCCACGTAGTTGGCCGGCAGCATGCCCGACTTGCCGGTGCGCTGCACGGTGCCGTACATCCAGCCCTCGTCGATGGCCTGAGCGTTGACGATGACGTCGCCGTCCCTGAAGGAGACCTCGTCGTGGTCCTGAGCCGCGTAGTCGTAGAGCGCCCGGTAGACCCGCTGCAGGACCAGAGGGAGAGGTGTGACATGTGAGCCCTTATTCCCTTGATCCTGTTAATACAGTTCCAAATAAAATAAATAAAATAAAATAAAATAAAAAAAATAAAAATAAAAATAAAAATAAAAATAAAAATAAAAATAAAATAATAATAAATAATAAATAAAATCATAATAAATATAGTGAATTAAATACAAATCAAAATAAAACCCCTGAGATCTTGGAACATACCATGGTGGCGGCGTGCGGCGGGGAGGTCACGGATCTGACGGACGACATGCTGGTCTGGTGCATGTAGCCGTGATGATGCTGCTGCTGCTGCATGTGGACGCCCTGATGGTACGCTCCAGGGAGGACCGGAGCTGGAACACAAGACAGACAGACGGACACAATATGAGACCGTTTGTCCTCCTCCTTGTCTGAGCCGTGGAAAGAGGAACCTCCTCTGATTCAAACTGTTACAAGAACCTGTGAGGAGAGTTATTCTGTCTTATTCGTGGATTAGAGACTTCACAGGAAAAGACATGCAGGTGTGCGTCTCCATCCGGTTCACCGTCGTCCTGTTAGTGTTCAGGGAGAAGTGAAGGAGATGATGTGAGTGAAGGAGATGATGGGAGGCAAGGAGATGATGTGAGGGAAGGAGATGATGTGAGTGAAGGAGATGATATGAGGGAAGGAGATGATGTGAGGGAAGGAGATGATGCGAGTGAAGGAGATGATATGAGGGAAGGAGATGATGTGAGTGAAGGAGATGATATGAGGGAAGGAGATGATGTGAGGGAAGGAGATGACATGATTGAAGGAGATGATATGAGGGAAGGAGATGACGTGAGTGAAGGAGATGATGTGAGTGAAGGAGATGATATGAGTGAAGGAGATGATGTGAGGGAAGGAGATGATGTGAGTGAAGGAGATGATATGAGTGAAGGAGATGATATGAGGGAAGGAGATGATGTGAGTGAAGGAGATGATATGAGGGAAGGAGATGATGTGAGGGAAGGAGATGATATGAGGGAAGGAGATGATGTGAGGGAAGGAGATGATATGAGTGAAGGAGATGATATGAGGGAAGGAGATGACGTGAGTGAAGGAGATGATATGAGGGAAGGAGATGATGTGAGGGAAGGAGATGATGTGAGTGAAGGAGATGATGTGAGTGAAGGAGATGACGTGAGTGAAGGAGATGATGTGAGTGAAGGAGATGATATGAGTGAAGGAGATGATGTGAGAGAAGGAGATGATATGAGGGAAGGAGATGACATGAGTGAAGGAGATGATGTGAGTGAAGGAGATGACATGAGGGAAGGAGATGATATGAGTTGAGATACCGGGGGTTTCAGCGCTGCTGCAGAGGTCAGAGGTCAGCGAGCTGACAGACTGCTGGGAGAGCGGCCGGCGCTCGACCCGCTCTGACAGGAGGCCGCCACCAGGGGGCAGCGCAGGAGAGGAAGAGGAAGAGGAAGAGGAAGAGGAAGAATAATAAATAATAATCTAATAAGAACAAACAAAGATACATAAAACATGTTTAAAGGCTCGGGATGATTTTTTCTTATTGTCAACAATGAGAAGAAAACGTGTTTGTGCGTCTCTCAATAATGTCTGACTTCCTGTCTGTGGCTACAAGCCCATTGGTTCCTACTGGATCTTTAAAAACAAATAAATATAGCTTCAGCTTTGATCAAACAAACAGGAGGAAACAGGCGTATTCATCATATTGGTTGACAATAAGACAATATCTCCATCTTTAGAGTAAACACTGAATCAACAGGAAGCCGCTCTGGTTCAGGTGAGGTACCAGACATCCTGCGGAGGCTCTTGGACTGGACGTCGTCCTCCAGAGGGTCACAGTCAAAGATGGAGCCCGGGTCGGTCCTCCACACCTTCAGGTCTTCAGACGGGAGGGAAAGTGTTTACACGGACTCAATGAAAAGAACTACAACACTCTCAGAGGAGGCGGAGCAGGAAACCTCCAGTTCACCACCATGTCTGAGGTTTCTGAGCTCTAACAAAAGAAGATAATCATTAAAGGAGAATAAAAGCCTGCATGTGTCCCACGAAGGGCTGAAGACAGTCAAGTTGAAACAAATATTACATAAAACTATTAAAACAACCTGAGAACCCAGAGGGAGAAGAGTTTGTGTCGTTTAAAAGAGAAAGTTCTACAAACACACGAACAGAACCACAATAAAACTAAATGAAGACATCAAATGCATCAAGGCTTTTATTGTGAAATGGTAGGCTTTTATTGTGAAACGGTACTGTACGTAAACAAGGCGAGCTCACTGACCTACGATGATGCCTCCAGGTCGTCTGTCCATCTCCATCGCCTGTGGGTGGATCCCTTTGCCGTATCCCGCCTCTCCGATCATCTGATTGGCTCTCTGGTAGCGCTCCATGCTGGGCTCGTCCAATCCCGGCGTGCAGCCTCGGCCGCGCGCCCGCTCGAAGTCCTCGTGGTACTTGGCCTGTCGGAGCAGATAAACCATACGTGTCATGGAGTCGTCATGGAAATATAAAAGGGTTAACACACACACACACATTAGTGTTAGGAATCACACACACACACACACACACACACATGTCAGGGTGCATTTGGTCAGTGAGCAAATAAAACACACACACAGGGAATGTTTTTTTAAAATCTTTTACTATTAGTCTTCCACTCTAGAGGTCTTGGACTAGAGAACCTGAGACCTGGTCCTGTGTCTGGATTCAGGTCTACCTGAGGACCTCCAGTAACACACACACACACACACACACACGCGGTGCTCTGTCCTCCATGCTGCCCGGTGGTTTCGGGCGTTAGCAGCGGTGCCTCAGCCCCACCCCGCGGTGCCACGCCACTCGTGTTAGCTCCTCCCACCAGGCCGCTACCATGGAGACCGAGTCCTGTGACCTCCTGACACGCCTGTACTCAGGCGTGTCCAGCTCGGTGCAGCTGTGGCCCTTCATCTCCTGCAGGTCGCGCTGGTACTTCACCTGTTTACACACACACACACACACACACACACACACGATGTAACATATGACATCACTCTGAGAAGTTGTGTGCATGTGTGTGCGTGTGTGTGTTTGTGCGTGTGTGTGTGTGTGTGTGTGCGTGTGTGTGCGTCTTGCCGAGCTGATGTTCTCCTGGTTCTGTCGGACTCTCTCCAGTTCTGGAGTCACTCCGACACTGGAGGCCTTCACCGAACTCTGCTTGTACTTCACCTGGTGGGAAGATATGAAGAGCTCTTTAGTTGTGTGTGTGTGTGTGTGTGTGTGTGTGTGTGTGTGTGTCTGTCCAGACCGAGCTGATGTTCTCCTGGTTGCGGCGGACTCGCTCCATCTCAGGCGTGTCCATGACGGCGGTGCCACGGCCCACTTCCTCTCTGTAACAGACCTGAGCAGAGTGGCTTCATGTAATCTTCTCTCAAAATGATTTCACGCGATCGACACGAGCTAACGCGGGCGTATACGTACGTCGCTGATCCTCTTGGCGTTCTCCCTGGCGAGGACGATCTCCGGCGTCTCCGTGACTGAAGACATGAGGCCTCTCATCAGCTTTGAGTCCCAGCAGTACTGCAGCTAGAGGGCGACAGAGAGCCGCTTTAAAAACACACAGTCGGAGCATCAACAGGGGAACTGAGGTCATTCTATGAGGACGTGATGAAGATAAATGATGATGATAAAGAACAGAGACTCACAGAGCTGATGTGTCTCTGGTTGGCTTTGACTCTCTCCATCTCCGGCGTCTCTGAAAGCTGACTGTAGCGTCCCTTCAGACGCTCCGCCTCGTGCTTGTACTTCTTCTATAAAGGACAGAGGGGGACAGGAAGTCTTCGTCACTTCCCACAATAGATCTACCAGCATCCACACACACACACACACACACACACACACACACACACCTGGCTGTAGATGTCTTTGAGGTAGGAGGCGTGCAGCAGCTCAGGAGTGTCTGTAACCGTCCCGTAGGAGTTCTCTCTGAGCTGGTCCGTCTGCTTGTAGGACCTCTGTGACACACCATTCAAATAACACACACACGTGAGGATTTTCATGTGCACGTCATTTTAATAAAAGTCCCCAAAGGGCTTCCGTAGATATTTTAAAACTAGAAGCCACTGATGGAGCACCTGGCTCTGGATCTCGGAGGCTCTCTTGGCTCGTTGCATGTCGAGGACGTCGGCGCTCAGCTCCATGCCTTTACCCACGATGTCCCTCTCTAAGTCCCGACGGTACTCCTTCTGCACAACCATTAACACGTGTTCACTTATTGTACCGTATGTGTGTGTGTGTGTGAGTGTGTGTGTGTGTGTGTGTTACCTCGCTCAGCAGGCTGCTAGCGTGGCAGGCTGTGAGGTATCCGGGCGTCTGGTCTGCGTCCACCAACGCTTTACCTTTAACGTGCTCCTCATAGTCCCTACGGTACTCTCTCTGAGGGAGAGAGGGAGAGAGAGAGAGAGAGAGAGAGTAAAGATTAAAACCTAGTCTAATCATCTCTCACAGACTAATTATTGGACATATTTCGTGTTTTAAGTATTTTGAGATTCAGAGTTGTGTGTTTTTGTTTTTTTTGTGTTTTAGTCTTGTATCGTGTGTATGACTCATCCGGTCTTTCCAGTTGAAAATGAAGAACAAAGATAAACATTGCATGAAGCTGAAGACGTTGGAGTGTGAAGATGAAGATGAAGATGAAGATCACCTCGCTCTGCATCCTCTGAGCTTCTTTAGTCACTTTGTACGTCTGAGTGTCTCCAAACTCCATCTGAGAGCGACCTCTGCTCCTCTCGTACTCCTCTCTGTACTTCACCTGAAGACAGATTTACAAACACACTGATCAACAGAGGGAGGAGGAGGAGGAGGAGGAGGAGGAGGAGGAGGAGGAGGAGGAGTCAGTATGAAGAGTCACCTGGCTGTGCAGCACTGCGTTCTCCCTGTGGTGGAGCTGTTCAGCCGTGTCCACAGCCGTGTGGTACTGAGCCTTCGTCTCTTTGTACTTCTTCTTATACTCCACCTGAGCACACACACACACACACACACACACACACACACACACACACACACACACACACACACACACACACATTTATATCTGTCCTTCCACACTTGTGAGGACCGTGGCAGCAGCGGAGCGACGATGTCGTACGTTGCTCTGCAGCTTGCTGGCGTGCAGGACGTGCTCCAGCTGCAGGAGGTTGGGCAGGTCTGAGGACTCTGGTTTCTGGTTCTGGTTCTGGTTCCTGTACTTCACCTGGAGGACACAACAAGGCCCGATCAGATGAACAGATAATAGTTAATAATAGCGTTCTTCAGTATGGCTGCTCGCTCCTCGTCTTCACTAAAAGAAGCTCCGGAGGTGAAGAGTAAACTCCTCCTCTTCACTGGATAACAGAAGCCGGAGAGTCTCAACGAGCTGTTACGCAACGCTGTGGAGCGGCTGAACCTGAACCATGGAGGCGTGTGTGTGTGTGTGAGTGTGTGTGTGTGTGTGTGTGTGTGTGTGTGTGTGTGTGTGTGTGTGTGTGTGTGTGTGTGTGTGTGTGTGTGTGTGTGTGTGTGTGTGTGCACCCCCTTCAACTCCTCCAGCTCTCGTCCTACAATCTCTCTTCATTTGCCTTCCAAAAAGGTTGCCATGGTTACGCCCACACAACAGGGTGAATTTTTAGAGTGTGAGTCAAAGTGAATGAGACACACACACACACACACACACACACACACACACGTACTCTCTCTCACACACACACACACACACACACACACACACACACACTCACACATACTCTCTCTCACACGCACACACACACACACTCACACATACTCTCTCTCACACGCACACACACACACACTCACATACTTTCTCTCTCTCTCTCTCTCTCTCTCTCACACACACACACACACACACACACACACACACATTTCTATGCAAGCATGGAGTCACACACTGATGTACCACACACACACACACACACACACCGGGGTGGTTGATGAAGAGGAGCGTGTTGAGGTGATTATTCTGATGAGTTCAGTTTAAATATGACGTCATGTTTCCATAGAGACATGATGTCATCGCTGCTCTAAATAACAACAGACCCGATCTGGATCCAAAGCGTCTCTCTGTCATCTGAATATAAACGCTGTAACTCCGCGTCATCGTGAACACGGAGCCGTGACGGTTCACCAGCAGACCGCTGTTCGATCCCCGCGTGAGACGAGGACTCGACGCTGATGTAACGTCAGTGACGACGCTTCTCTAGTTATTGTAAACAAACGACCATCTTTAAACCTAATTGCGTAGAACAATTAATAATGTATAATACTATATTATATCTTTATTACATATACACCCACCTGACTGGCCAGAGCAGCAGCAGCCTGTGTGTGTCTGAAGGAGAGACAGTCCAGCGGGTTGTAACGAGGCCTCTGGCCCTTCAGATCTCTGTCGAAGCTCTCCTTGTACTTCACCTGCAGACGTGAAAACAGGCTGGGTGATCTGTCCGGAGCTGCCCCCAATGCATGCTGGGTAGACTGTGTGTGTGTGTGTGTGTGTGTGTGTGTGTGATACCTGGCTGGTCAGCTTTGAAACCTCCTTGGCGTGCTGGATGTCGGTTCTGTCCAGAAGTGACCCGTCGCTGTAAACGTGCTGCTTAGTGTTGCTCTTATAGGCCACCTGTGGATATCACACACACACACACACACACACACACACACACACACACAGTAAACAACAGTGTGTCGTTACATAACTGCACTTCAGTCTTTTCTATAAATAATCAGCGGCTCCTCTCAGGGGGACAGCCTGTGAATGGGACGTAGTTACGTGTTCACGCACACACACACACACACACACACACACACACTCACACTCACACTCACACACACACTCACACTCACACTCACACTCACACTCACACTCACACACACACACTCACGTCGCTGGCCAGCTTGGTGGCGTTGGTGGCGTTGAGGATGTCGGGTCTGTCTGACAGCGAGTTGCCGTGATGGAGCTCCTCTCTGCCCTTTCTGTAGCTGACCTGAGACCAGCACAGGAAGCCGTCACATAACAGACCATAATAGACCATGTTTAGAGTGAGGAGTGACACATATCCTTTATAGACTCATTTATATCTTTAGGAACCTTTGACTCTAATATGTCGACAAAATGAAACAAGAATTCTTTTATCTAATGTTCAGATTACATGATGCCTCATTTGCATATTCAAACATAACAGCTGCGGTTATGTTCCACAGTGTTTGGTTTCATGGAGATCAAACGTGTGTTTACTTCACTCTGCTGCTTGGTGACCTCCATGGCGTGGTCCACCGCCGGTAGAGCGCTCATGGAGCTGTAGCTACACCTCCCCTTCTGGAGGTTATACTGCTCCTTATAGGACTTCTACACACGGAGAGGAGGGAGGAGAGGAGAGGAGAGGAGAGGAGGAGAGGAGAGGAGGGGAGGAGAGAGGAGGGAGAAGAGAGGAGAGAAGAGAGGAGGGAGGAGAGGAGAGAGGAGCGGAGAGGGGAGGAGAGGAAGGAGGGGGGGGGGGAGAGAGGAGAGGAGGAGAGAGAGGAGAGAGGAGAGGAGAGAGGAGAGAGGTGAGGAGAGGAGAGAGGAGAGGAGGGAGGAGAGGAGAGGAGGAGAGAGAGGAGAGAGGAGAGGAGAGGGGAAGGAGGCAGTTAAATAAAGACAGAGCGTTCATGTATTGAACATCAGATTCAGCTTCCAACTGGAGTTCACAGCTTGAAATGAATATTAACAAACCTGCTGCGTTCTTCTACTTGAAATGATCACGTTTTAAAAACAATGCACTGTTTAATTATATCTGTTTAATTATATCTGTTTGATTATATCTGTTTGATTATATCTGTTTAAATATATCAGCTGATGATGTTTCAGCTTTTCAGTTTAAAACCTCCACACTGTTGGGACTCTTAAAGGGCCGGCGCTCCTGCTGTAAACCACCAAAATAAAAGCTTTGGTAACAAAGACGTCACAAACGTCTACGTTTCACGCTCCAGTTGGCGTCGACCTCCTGACCTCCTGACCTCCTGACCTCTGACCTCCTTAGTAAAAGTGGATTTATTCACAGCAATGGTGTGTTTTCACAGCTTCAACCTGCTGTTTGTCTCGACTGCATGTGTGTGTGTGAGTGTGTGTGTGTGTGTGTGTGTGTGTGTGTGTGTGTGTGTGTGTGTGTGTGTCAGAGTGTGTGTGTGTGTGTGCGTCAGAGTGTGTGCGTGTGTGTGTGTGTGTGTGTAGGCAGTAGGTCAGTGTCTGTGTCCTCAGGCGGTGGAACTCCACACAGCTGCTCTCAGTGTTAACGCCTCAGCAGACAAAACGATACCAACACAGTACAACACTTCCTCTGTGTGTGTGTGTGTGTGTGTGTGTGTGTGTGTGTGTGTGTGTGTGTGTGTGTGTGTGTGTGTGTGTGTGTGTGTGTGTGTGTGTGTGTGTTAGGGTTAATTATGACAGATACATTACATTTAGTTTAGTTTGAGTCGATTCCTGAAAAATTGTAGATGTTTTAAAGTGACATTCTTGTCTTTTTGTTTTGTTTTAGACAATATTTAAGTCATTAAAATGTCAAGATTAGGACCTGAATCCATCAACAACACTACTTTACGTCTGAATGACGAGGTTCGGAGGTTTAGTTCCTCTTTAAACAGAGAGCATCTTGGGACGTTACTATTTAAATACCTCACATTTGCTCTTTAGTTATGAACCATTGTCTCTCTCTGCCTGCTGCTCTTGTCTTCTCTTCTTCTTCTCACAACATACAACACAAGGATGCTCTCTACTTACTGTGATTTCATGCAGACTGCAGTGATGATGCAATCTGCTCGGAGATATTTTGCGGTGAAAGCAGATATTTGTCTTTCTGAGGATGGAACTACATGACCGCTCTGATAACTCTGAACGGATATCGTTTGATCGACCTTTACCTCAAAGTATGACCTTCACAGCACAGAGAGTCTTTACCGTTGTGGAGTAAAAAGTGAACTCCTTTAAGGCCACAGACTCACGTCGCTCTGCGTCTTGCTCAGCTCTTTGTTGAACACGGTGTCGATGGTTTGGGGCATCTGTGCGTACAGACTGCAGCCGGCCTCCTTCCTGCCCTCCTCCCTGTACGCCTTCTGCAACGCAACACACAACTCTTTACAGGCAGAATAATAAAGAACACAACAACCGAGTGATGGCAGATCGGACTCTTTTAAAGAAGCAGTGCAACCACATTTACAAGCAATACAAATAGTTTCATAAAGGTGCAAGCATCAGCTTTAAATATTATATTAATATGTTCATTCTGATTAGAAATACATCAATTTATGGACATTAAATAACTTCCAAACAATGTTCCGAGTCTAAATTAATGTTGGTGCACATTGTTCATCACTTCCACACATAGATTTATTATTATTATTATAAATATGCTCAATATTAGCAGATTATTTCTCTTATTAGAATCGTATCGGTGCATCCGTAACTAGATACTTAGTTTAATTATCAGTTTGATTTAAAATAAACAGCATATTGTATCAACGCTCATTTACATTTATGGAGAATAATTATGAAATTAAATTCATGATGCCCTGATGTAAATAACTACATAAAACAATAAGTAAATTAAAAAGGAAGGATTAATGAAGGATTAATGAAGGATTAATGAAGGATTAATGAAGGAAACAAAATAAAATATTAAAATGACCGAATGGCAACATCTATCTCTGGACATGAGGTTCAGTGTCGTTGTAATAGGACCACATTTCCCATGAGCCTTTTCTTCCTCTCTATCTGCTTTAATGGTCCAGTTGTTCTCTAATGTGCACTGATTGTGTCTGTAGTGTCTTCACACTGCTAAAGGAATAACACGAGCACAATACGGCATAACAGCGCTCAGACTAAATGTCTTTAATTGTGCAACGTAAACGCGAGTTATAAAATATCTCTGACAACAAAAGGTATAAATGCAGCATGAGAACCGTGTTGGTGAACGTGTTAATGAGTGTGTTAGTGAACGTGTTAATGAACATGTTGGTGAACGCGTTGGTGAACGCGTTGGTGAACGCGTTGGTGAACGTGTTGGTGAACATGTTACTGACGTGTTGGTGAACGTGTTACTGACGTGTTGGTGAACGTGTTGGTGAACGTGTTGGTGAGCGTGTTGGTGAGCGTGTTGGTGAACATGTTAGTGAACCTGTTTGTGAACGTGTTGGTGAACGTGTTAATGAACGTGTTAGTGAACGTGTTAGTGAACGTGTTGGTGAACGTGTTGGTGAGCGTGTTGGTGAGCGTGTTGGTGAACGTGTTAGTGAACGTGTTAGTGAACGTGTTGGTGAACGTGTTGGTGAGCGTGTTGGTGAGCGTGTTGGTGAACATGTTAGTGAACCTGTTTGTGAACGTGTTGGTGAACGTGTTGGTGAACGTGTTACTGACGTGTTGGTGAACGTGTTGGTGAGCGTGTTGGTGAACGTGTTGGTGAACCTGTTTGTGAACGTGTTGGTGAACGTGTTGGTGAACGTGTTGGTGAACGTGTTACTGACGTGTTGGTGAACGTGTTGGTGAGCGTGTTGGTGAACGTGTTAGTGAACGTGTTGGTGAACGTGTTGGTGAACGTGTTGGTGAACCTGTTTGTGAACGTGTTGGTGAACGTGTTGGTGAACGTGTTGGTGAACGTGTTACTGACGTGTTGGTGAACGTGTTGGTGAGCGTGTTGGTGAGCGTGTTGGTGAACATGTTAGTGAACCTGTTTGTGAACGTGTTGGTGAACGTGTTGGTGAACGTGTTGGTGAACCTGTTTGTGAACGTGTTGGTGAACGTGTTGGTGAACGTGTTGGTGAACGTGTTGGTGAACGTGTTACTGACGTGTTGGTGAACGTGTTGGTGAGCGTGTTGGTGAGCGTGTTGGTGAACATGTTAGTGAACCTGTTTGTGAACGTGTTGGTGAACGTGTTAATGAACGTGTTAGTGAACGTGTTAGTGAACGTGTTGGCTGCTTCGTACCTCACTGAGCAGCTGGCTTTGCTCTTTGGCGTGTTGAGTGTCTTTGGTCTCCGGCAGCAGAGAGTACAGAGAGGTCAGCAGCTCCTTCTTACTCGCCTCCTTGTATTTACTCTGGGAAACGAGAAACAACAACACGAGACCAATAAGAGCACCGATTATAACGCCGCAGAGACCAAAGGAACAATACACATCGTATCAGGTTAAACAGGCGTATTCTTCATTCTGCTTTAAGTACACGGTCACTTGGTAAAGTTTCCTTTTTTGTTTTAAAATGAATAACAAACACTTTTTGATTCAGTTTCTTCTGTAATCAGGATTATAACGATCACTAATATAAAGTGGATCTGGGGATTAAAGTGGGCGGTTTAATAGAATATAAACTTGTTTGCTGATGACATAATGATATAAATATATGCTAATACACTACTAACTGTACTAATTATGACAAATACAAACAGGATCTGATGGACTTCAAATTTAAGTATATAATGGTGAACAGCAACACTTTAAACATTATTTACAGACGTTACGGGACTTTCATGAGGTCAATGGATGAAGACGCTCTTTAGTGAAGCACGAACAACAAACACTAAGAACATAACGAGACGGACAAGCTGTGAGTTAGACTCTTGATTCATTATGTCTGTTCCAGGCAAACACACACACACACACACACACACATATATATATAAAATATTCAGTGTTTCCCACCTCGCTGTGAGTCTCATTCATCTCCTTCACAAAGTGAGTCTGCAGAGTTTCAGGCAGCAGAGAGAACAGCGTGTTGGACAGATCCTCTCTGTCCTTCTTGTACTTAGTCTGCAGACAAGAAAGAAAAGATTCATCATCATCATGAAATCCTCCCGTTTTCTTCTGATCCTTTGTTTCCTCTTTGTCCTTCTGGTACTTAAGAGAGCAACAGAAAGAGATTTCACAAGAAAACTCTCTGATACATTCTCTGCAATTAAAGTCATTCATTTACAAAAAAACTTGAATATTCTCTGAGGTCATAAAGTCAAAAATGTGCACAAAAAAACAAACTCACTAAATTCACGAAGTTACGAGGAACAAAATTGGGAAAATTGTTTTTTTTTTTAAATAAAGGAAAAATATCCTTTGTTTGGATCAACCTCATCACAAAAGAACATGACAGTCAACACATGTATGTGTATGAATATCTTTCAGATCAACCTTTACACAAGAACAATACTTATGACGTACATTTCTCACTTTAATCTTTACATTTTTTAAATTGTTTCTTGTAAATTTACAATTTTAATATCCTAATTTCAGAATCTTTTATTTGAATATTGTCCCCCTCCCTCGGCTCCGTAATATATATATATATATATATATATATATATATATACTGTATATATATATATTATATATATATATATATATATATAATATATATATACACGTTTCACCTACAACGGCTCTAATAAACACTCGTCTCACCTCACTCTGAAGTTCAGAGATCTGCTTCATGAACTCCGTCTCTTTGGTTTCTGGCATTTGGTGGAAAACACTGCAGCTGATCTCCTGCAGGCCTTTCTGCTTATATTTAATCTGCAGCATGAACACAAAGAGGGGAAGATGAAGGAAGATGAAGGAAGATGAAGGAAGATGAAGGAAGATGAAGGAAGATGAAGGAAGTCAACAGGAAGTCAACAGGAAGTCAACAGGAAGTCAACAGGAAGCATGTTGTGTTCATGTTAGTTTGTCCTGTTGAGTCTCTGTACTTTCTTCTCACTTAAAACTTCTTCTCCACATCAGACTGTATATCTGACAGCTTTATTAAATCTATAAATTAAGATTTTTGCACATAAAACATGAAAAAAATAGCAGATTAGTCGATTAATTGATTGATCATTTCCCAGATTTACTGCTTCTTCTTTTCATTATCTTACTTTGTTTCTACTAGTTTTGAGGTTTGGATGAAACAAATAAATGCAGAAAAGAATCAGCGGATTGATCCGTAATGTTAGCTCATAGTTCAACTACATCAGTAATATGACATATATAACGTATATATAACAGTAGAACAGTCACAGGTCACTTTTACTACCATTTACTGATCATACTGACGTACTGTTACTGAAGGAATATTTTACTGTAACAGAGTATTTCTACTGTGTGGTATTAGGACTTTTACCACAACGGCGTACTTTTAGTGTGGTATGAGTACTCGTACTGTCACACAGTATGTTTATACTATGAGTACTCTTACTGTCACACAGTATGTATATACTGTGAGTACTCTTACTGTCACACAGTATGTTTATACTGTGAGTACTCTTACTGTCACATAGTATGTATATACTGTGAGTACTTCCTGCAGTAAAAGCTGTGAGTACACGTCGTGGACTCACCTGACTCTGGAGCTCCATGGCAGCTTTAGCAGCCTTCATCTCTTCGGTGTGAGGCAGAGCGGAGTAAAGGGCGGAGCTCTGCTCCTTCTTACCTCCTTCTCTGTACTTCAGCTGGAGAGGAGGACGAAGACACCAGGTTAACCCCTCCAAGACTGACCCAGGCTAACCGAGCTACACACATGATATGACGATGTAATATCATGATATAGTTATTATCATCCATCTCGTTACCTGACTCTGTAGCTCCGTCGCCTCCTTGGCGTGCAGCGTCTCCATGGTGACAGGAAGCTGGTGGTACAGACAGCTGCTCGCCTCCTTCCTGCTCGCCTCCTTGTACCTAGCCTGAGGAGACCATCAGCTGTTAGCGCTGTCAGCTCTGTTAGCTAGCAGTCACAGCACTCATTTTGACTGAGTTTGTTGTGTTTTTAGTTACATGCTGTGTTGAAGAAGACTTGAAACTAGAGATTGAGACCATAAACTCATGTTTACAATGTTTACTGAGGTAATAAATCAAGAGAGAAGTAGAGTCATTTTCTCATAGACTTCTATACAACCAGAGGAGTCGCCCCCTGGTGGACACTAGAGAGAATGCAGCTTTAACACACGAAGCTTTGGTTTATTTGGCAGAACCGGAGGTTGCCGTCGTTATCTCTACCGCACTGCATCCTGGGATAATATTAGTCTTGTGTGCTCTAATATTTCATCGGACATATTGTGTATTTGCGTACACTGTTAGTGTGGAATTTAAGACCAAACTTAAAAGTAGATTTTCTTACACAACAACCACCCTGGATATGAGTTAATGTTTGGGGTAGAGGTAAACGTGGTATTAGAAGAATCAAAAGCTTCATGATTTATAAAATGAAACCAGCGTCTCGCTCACCTCGCTCTGCTGCTCAGAGACGGTTTTAGCAAACTGAGTTTCAGCTGTTTGTGGAAGCTGCGAGTAGAAGCTGTGAGAGAGGTTCTTCATCCCGTCCTCCTTGTATTTACTCTGAACAGACATGAAACTCATTCAGGATCAAGGAGCACACCCTCACGTGTACCCAGTGTGTGTTAACGCTCGTGCTGATCGTAACCTCGCTCTGCAGGTCGGACATCTTGGCGGCGAGCTGCGTCTCGGCCGTCTGAGGCAGCTGAGCGTAGAGACTGGACGACATGGACTTCTTCCCGCTCTGCTTGTACTTGTTCTGAAGGAAACAACGATCTCAGCTTACTCTACTGTGGGTTTAGTTTAGCTCGACTTTAACATGAAATATTACATATATAACAAAACTCGCTAACCAGCGTTAGCGTACATGTTCAGAGAATTATTCACATCAATACGTCATCGCGTTTACTGACAGAAAAGAGTCACATGAGCCAGTGAATGAGTGAATGAGTGGATGAGTGAACGTTTAATCCTAAAACCACCATGAACCGTTGGAGGAGCAGCAGAGAGACTGAACCATATTCTCATGATTACTGACTCCGTTTGTCTGCTGAGTGTCTGAGTTACGTAACGCTCTCTTCTACCGGAGCTACAAACAGCATCACAAACACGCACGGCAGCGTTCAAAGTGTCTGAAAGTGAAGCAGATTATTCTTTCATTAGTTCTTTTGAAGAGCAACGCTCCCTCCTGACGAACGCAGCCAGTTTTGCGGTCGACGCGTCGTTCGCACTGAGCATGTGCGGGAGGGCGTGTGAATAATAGATATGGTGCGTACCTCGCTCTGCAGCTCCGTAGCCTCTTTAACGCGCTGCGTCTCCAGAGTCTCGGGCAGCTGGTGGTACAGAGAGCTGCTGGCTTCCTTCTTTCCTGCCTCCTTGTACTTGACCTGCAGAGAGAAACAAACACGAGATCACGAGAGGCAGAACATGTACTTGCATGCAAACGAGCTTTCACATGCCTTGAAAAGAACATTAATATTGTGCAATATTAAAAGCTCAACCGCTCTGAGTGTGTGGAGGAGATGAAGAGTTAAAGGTATCCAGCAGCCGCGAACGTGCTTCTGATAACGCGACCAGAATAGACGGCGGCGGTCAGTTCATCAGCAGCGCGTTAACACGGCGGAGTGTCTGAGACTCAGCACACACACGATGCACTGACGCACACACACATTCTCTGAAGACTTGTCAACAAAAACTAAAACTAAATCAACAAGAAGAAAGAATAAAAGTGTTTCTCACGTCGCTGTGAGTCTCATTCATCTCCTTCACAAAGTGAGTCTGCAGAGTTTCAGGCAGCAGAGAGAACAACGTGATGGACAGATCCTCTCTGTCCTTCTTGTACTTAGTCTGCAGACACAAGAAAAGACAAAAGAAAAGACAAAAGAAAGACAAAAGAAAGGTAGATTAACATCATTAAATCCTCCAGTTGTTTCTTTGTTTCCTCTTTGTTCTTATGGTGCTTTGTCTAAGAGAACAATATGAAACAATATACTTCTTATTGTCTTATTGTCATTCTATGACGGCGATATTAGGTAAAAGAAATGAAAATCATAATTATGAGAGGTTAATAATCACAGAACAAAACTATAAATGAAGTAAATCTGAGAGCTCCAATTCAATATTCGATGAGATTTTTACCGTAATGTAAAAATGAAATGTATTAATTTACAGACGCATTTAGACAGAAAGAGACTTTTTCCACGACAGCAATAATCCAGATTATTTCTCCATCTTTGGGAACAAAATGCTCATGAACGCAGCTTTGGCTTAAACTGCATTTATCATGCTAAATTATGCAAAATGTATCCTGCAAATGACACAATTAAATTCAGGTTAAACTGCAGAGCATCTGTGCGGGGCGTTCAGGGTCCTCACCTCGCTCTGGATCTCTGACATCTGCTTGGCAAACTGTGTGTCTGCGGTCTCGGGGAGGAGCGAGTACAGGCTCCTGCCGGCCTCCTTCTTCCCGTCTTCTTTGTACTTCACCTGAGAACGGAGCACACGGAGCTCAGACAGCCGGCACAGACACTCATTCAGACTTCTGTTCGTCTCTCGGGGGGGCGGCTCCTCACCTCGCTGTACATGTCTCTCTGCTCTTTAGCCAGCTGTGTCTCTGTGGTTTCAGGGAGCTGGCGGTACAGAGAGCCGCTCGCCTCCTTCCTGCCGTCCTGCTTGTACTTCACCTGCACGGAGACAAAGGAGACCGAGAGACGTTTGCTCTTCAAAGACACCAGACTCCATTGACAAAAACACAGAACACAGGAGCTGCTGGTTCTATGCTGCCTCGGGCGGTTAGTACACTGTTCTTGTCAATGGAGGCCGGTGGCAGATAACAGCTTCAGCTTTGTGTCTTTCCCCCCCAGTGAGGCCCGATCATCCGTTCACACCTGACTCTGCAGCTGAGACGCTTCTTTAGCGCGCAGCGTGTCCAGAGTCTCCGGCAGCTTGGAGTACAGCGAGCTGGACGCGTCTCTCCTGCCCGCTTCCTTATACCTGGCCTACGAAACACAAGAGGACAGCGGCAGTCTGTCACGTGTTCCGTGACGTCTGAGCTGCCGTGATGTTGTTCTGCTGTTATCAGAGGAAGTGACGTCTCTCCGTACCTCGCTCTGTATTTCAGAGACAGATTTGGCAAACTGGATGTCGTTGGTCTCTGGGAGCTGAGAGTAGACGCTGGTGCTCTGGCTCTTCTTCCCGCTCTCCTTATATTTGTTCTAGAGACGACAAGTTCAGGAGGACGTTTATCAAACAACAGGTGTGTGTGTGTGTGTGTGTGTGTGTGTGTGTGTGTGTGTGTGTGTGTGTGTGTGTGTGTGTGTGTGCGCTGTACCTCACTCTGTAGCTCAGTCATCTCTCGGGCAAACTGAGTCTCTGAGGTTTCAGGAAGCTGAGAGTACAGAGACGACGTCATCTCCTTCCTCCCCTCATCTTTGTACTTTTTCTGTCGGAAAAAATAACAAAGAATCAAAACAAAAACGACACTGAACGAGATTCAGCTCCAGTAGAACAAAGTCTTAGTTTGTAACCCAACCAGTTCATGGTTTAAAGGGCCGGTTCACACAGATGCTGTGGCACTCGTACACCTGTTGGGTGCACGAGGTTCAGGCCTGTGTGGGTTAAGAGATGAGGAGCAGAGGAGACAGAGGAGCAGGACACACTTCAGGTTGTTCAGCCTCTTTTTCTTGCTGTTTTGCATCTTTTCGTAGTTGTTTTGTGTCTCTTTGTGGCTGTTTTGTGTCTCTTTGTGTCTGTTTTGTGTCTCTTTGTGTCTGTTTTGTGTCTCTTTCCTCATTTTGTGTCTCGTGCGTTTCATTTTTTATATTTAGTGATTTGTGAGTGACAGCTGTGATTAACCTCATAAAAACTAAATGATATGCCTTTAATATACCGAGCAACATAAACACACACACACACACACACACACGTTCTCCAGCACAGGCTCCTGTTCTTGTTGTTGAGTCTTGACAACACATTCATCTCTCATTCAACTCTTATTCTCCAAATGTCAAGTCAGTAGAACAGGTTTCCTGCTGCAGAATGAGATGTTTCAGTCTCCTGATTGGTTCATGTCGTGCTCATGAGGATCACAGCTGCACTGTGAACACAAGTGTTTGATGTGAGATGGAGATGTTTTCCTGCTGAGTGTTGAGCTGATGCAGCAGCACAAAGTGCAGCTGAAGGAGGAGAGACTCACTTCACTCTGGAGTTCAGAAGCTTCTTTGGCGTGTTTGGTCTCCAGAGTTTCGGGCAGTTTGGAGTAAAGAGAAGACGCCGTCTGCTGCTTCCCAGCCTGCTTGTACTTCACCTGACACACACACACACACACACACACACACACACACACACACACACACACACACACACACACACACAAGTATTACACTAACCACGCAGTCGTCCTTCAATCCGTTCTTGTTCCACCAACATCTAAAAATGTACAATCTTCTTCAGACCAACTCTTATCACACGTGCATCCTGATTGGGCAACATTCTGTGACATCATCAGCTGTCCACCAATAGGACTTCAGCTTCCCGCCCCTGATATATATATATATATATATATTTGTATATATATATATATATATATATATATATATATATATATATATATATATATATATATATATATATATTTGTGTATATATATATATATATGTATATATATATATATATATATACACAAACCTACAAAAGCTATTCATCAGTTACTGCAGCGTCTTCATTCAAGACAAAGAAGGACAGAAACATTGTTATATATATATATATATATATATATAATGTATATAATGTAATATAAAATATAATAATAGTAACATAACCTCCTGTTATATTTGAGGATGAATGCAGATTCAGAATCAATAAGAACGATCATGTTTCTCACCTCGCTGTGAGTCTCATTCATCTCCTTCACAAACTGAGTCTGCAGAGTTTCAGGCAGCAGAGAGAACAACGTGATGGACAGATCCTCTCTGTCCTTCTTGTACTTAGTCTGCAGACATAAAAGATGTATAAAAACACAGATATGTACATAAAAGATGTATAAAAACACAGATATGTACATAAAAGATGTATAAAAACACAGATAAATACATAAAAGATGTATAAAAACACAGATATGTACATAAAAGATGTATAAAAACACAGATATATATATAAACACGAGAGAGTAGATTTCCGCTGCACCTCGCTCTGTATCTCTGACATCTGTTTGGCGAAATGCATCTCCGGCGTCTCAGGGAGGAGGTGGTAGAGAGACGACGACGCCTCCTTCTTTCCTCCTGCTTTATATTTCACCTAAAACACACACACACACACACACACACACACACACACACACACATACACATTACTGTCTACAGAGACACCAACACACACACACGTGTGTTTGAAGTGCTTTACTATAGTTCAGAACTGCGTCTCTAATAGTTTGTAATACTTTTATTAAAATGTACCAAAAAGTTAAAGAGAATAATAAGTTATATTGTTGCATTATAACTATTGATTCATTAATGTGTCACTTTAGGTCATTTGTATCACTTTATATACTTTATACCAAAATAAATAAATTCCAAGTTAGTGAACATTAATATATGAATGAATTCATTAATTAATGCCAAATTCATTTTTTTATTATTATTTTTGGAACATTTAATGACTTTTTTCTTTTATTCAGTAATTTATTCTATTTCTTTCTCTTCGTGACTTCCCCCTCAGTGGATCACTATAAATGGATAAATGGCGCAGACTGATATTTACGGAAGAAAGGAAACATCTGGCAGCTTTAACTGCTCGTTGTCTCTCGTGCGCTGCAGCGATGCAGATGTTGAGCTGCTGTTTATCTGAGTTGGTCACCTGACTCTGGAGCTCTGTCGCCTCCTTGGCCCGCTCGGTCTGCAGCGTTTGAGGAAGGCTGGAGAACAAACTGCTCGACTTCTGCACGTCCTGTTTGTACTTCAGCTGCAGAGACGACGGCGTTCATCAGTCAGACGATACAAACTATCACAACTGAACCGCCTTTAACTCACACACAGAGAATCTATGTCACATTCTGTCAGTACATCAATGCCTAAATGATGCTTTTACTCATGTTTGGTGCATTTAATGGCTTTTTTCTTTAATCCAGTAATCTATTCATCCCATAATGAGTAGCATGAGACCGTTTAACCGTATTTAATCTATAATAACATATAGTCATTTATTGGTTGATTATATTTTGTATTTTGAATCTGAATCTGCAGTTAATCAGATAAATATAGTGCAGTAAAAAGAACAATATTTCCCTCTGAGATGTAGTAGAAAGTAGCAGAAAATAAATAATACTCAAGTAAAGTACAAGTATTGCAAAATGATACTTAAGTACAGTACTTGTAATACACCAGTATTACAGCTTAATCTCAGGGCTGGGCAGGCTTTCCCTCATATCTCTGACTCTGTAATGTTTGTGAAGATGTAACGTTGTGTTACATGTTCTTCCTGAAGTAGCTGGACTGGGATCAGATCTCAGGTTCAGATGTACATCACATGCAGTGCGTGGACGTGCTCCGGTGTGTGGGGGGTACCTGGCTCTGGATCTCAGAGGCCTGCTTGGCGTGTTGAGTGTCCAGAGTCTCTGACATCACAGAGTGCAGACAGCTGCCGGCCTGCTGCCGCCCCGACTTCTTAT
>NC_136547.1:20097990-20167990 GCF_910591455.1 Pholis gunnellus
CACAGATTGAATAGTTGTCAGATAATGAAAGACGACAGGTGAGTGAGCTGCAGAGAAGAACGTCAGACCCCGGACCAGCTTCAGGTGCATCGCCACCTCTGTTCACAGCTGTCAATTAACAGAAGTGAGATCCAGATGTTGTGTGTGTTTGTGTACCTGACTCTGCAGCTGTGAAGCCTCTTTGGCGTGCTGCGTCTCCAGAGTCTGCGGTAGAGTCGAGTACAGAGAGCTGCTCTCTCCTTTCTTTGCTGCTTCTTTGTACTTCATCTAAACAAAAATACATTTAAAACCAAAATGAGCTTGTTGCTTCGAACCGCTTTCAAATGACACGACTTCTTTAAAAGAATGTTTTTGTTGAATCATCAACATAAACGATCACCAGGTATACAGGGCATCGGGTATCGGGTCCATTGTAGGTACAAAAATAATAATAAACTTTAAATACGCAGCCGGGGGACAGGGTTAATATTTAATAAAAAAACACTATTTATATTTCTCTTTTCAAAATGTTTTTTTTTTATTTATTTTTTATTATAATTTTTTTAATAATTTGGGACTTTATTCTTAGAATTTCTCAGTTTTGTTACGCAAATTTATGACTTTAAAATTTCATCGAATATTAAAGTTTTTTTCGAAAAATTACGACTTCAATCAAAAGAAAAGAAAACTCCCTTATCTCCATATTTGTATCTCTTTTATAATTTTGTAATACACCGTTGTAGTTTTGAAATGACAAGATACTGATTAATAAAAATGAGTTATAGTATTGAAGAGAAGTGCTGACGTAAGAGAAACACTGAAACATAAAGCTGCGTGTCGTCGGCGTAGCGGCGAACGTCTGATTCAGCATGAACGTCTGATTCAGCATGAACGTCTGATTCAGCATTCGTTCACCTGGAATCAGAGGACGTCACTCATCACGAGGACAACAGTTAGGAGGGTGAAGGCTGTGGTAACATTTTACTGGATGTGTGAAGAGCTTCAGTCTCTGCTCACCTCGCTCTGCAGCTCAGAGACCGATTTAGCGAACTGAGTCTCGGCTGTTTGAGGAAGCTGAGAGTAGAAGCTGTGAGGGAGGCTCCTCCTCCCGTCCTCCTTGTACTTGTTCTGGAAAACAAAAGAGATGAAATTTACAATCCTGAGCAGATGTGAAGAAACTGAAAACGCACAAACAGATCCTGTAACCGACTCTTCAGACCCCTCAGACCCCTCAGACCCCTCTGACCCCTCAGACCCCTCCGACCCCTCAGACCCCTCTGACCCCTCAGACCCCTCCGACCCCTCAGACCCCTCAGACCCCTCAGACCTCTCAGACCCCTCAGACCCCTCAGACCTCTCAGACCCCTCAGACCCCTCAGACCCCTCAGACCCCTCCGACCCCTCTGACCCCTCAGATCCCGTCTCTAGTGCTAGTTTGTCTTTTCCTTGTTCAGCTGAAGTTAGTTTTGGCCGTAAAACAAACTGATACTGACATATATTATGAAAACTGCACATTCTGATTTAAATGACACATTTTCCAGAAAGAAACTGATTCATTATTTTAGAGAATTTCATAATTTTGTGAGGACATCTGGGGACACTTTAACGAACTGTATGAAGGGCATCTTTCAGTCAAACCGTATGGATCACACGTTCCCTGAGAGATCTTCATGTACTCTGTGTTTCCTGTGTTTTTCTGCACCTCGCTCTGCATGCCGGTCATCTCTCTGGAGAAGCTGGTGTCAGACGTGTCGGGCAGAGTGGAGTACAGCGAGCCGGCCGTCTCCTTCTTCACGTTCTCTTTGTATTTGATCTGAAATAATAAAAAAAAACGTTGTGTTGCAATATTGGTGGTTTCGGTGAGAACCAATCAACTCTCAGAAATGTGAGAGTAGAGAAGCCGTTGATTGGTTCTTACCTCGCTGAGCAGCTCTGCAGCTTCTTTAGCGTGCAGCGTGTCCATGGTGTGAGGGAGGAGGGAGTACAGAGACGTCCTCGCCTCCTTCTTACCCGCCTCCTTGTACTTGTTCTGCACATATGAAACAGTTTAACGTTAACCATCACAGTGTAAATAAAGTTTCACTGACTCAGTAGAACTTGTGTTTCTAGTCTCTGATCTCTGATCATGTTTCATTGTCAACAACCAATCAGAGGAGAGCTAGTAACGATAGCAGCACCGCTAACGGCTAACCAACAGAGGTTCACTTCAGTGACATGATGATGCCTTCAGGCTCTGCTCCGTGAACATGAGTACTGGCTGAAGGTACATTATAACGTCATCATGATGTGTTCACATGTAATCTGTGTACAAACATTCAGAATTTTTGATGGTTTACAGACGATCAATAAGATCAGTAATTACTATCAGTGGCTAAAAACACGTGATCTCTGATCCGATCCGTGAGTTTTATGATCCGTTGCACATCTAGTTCTAATCAAAGTCCTCATAAGTCTGCGTTGGGAGGACTTTCACCCAGGAGACCGCTGTTTGTGTCGCTGTGAAACCAAAAGTAACTTATTTTAAACTTTTTTGCACTACATCGTTGATTATTGTACATTTACGTAGAACGTATTGAGATTGTACCTCGCTCTGCAGCTCAGACAGATGTTTGGCCAGCTGTGTCTCGGTGGTCTCTGGGAGCTGATGGTACAAACTGCTCTGGATCTGCTGCTTCACACCTTCTTTATACTTCACCTGCAGCAGACATGACAATTATGTTCTATTGTTCACTATTTACACCAACACTTCTCATATTTTACACACATTATTCCTAAAATACTACGGAACAAGGTGAGTTTCAGCGCTCCCTTTAAGGTCGGCCTTCAGGTACGGAAATGTATCTTAATGATTGTATTACTACTAGGAGCTACTCTCATAAATACTCGATCTTTTTCATGACTAAATAATTGCTTTACAATATATATATATGTATAATATTAAAAACAAATAAAATCAGAACAGGATTCATGATTTATTTTAATTTACGACTTAAATCTCAGAGAATATCTGAGTTGGGTTTTTTTCTCCTAATTCTGAGTTTTTTCCTGTAAATTTACGACTCTAATCTGAGAAAATATCCAAATTAGTTTCTCGTAAATTTACATCTTTAATTTCAGAGAATATCCAGATATTTTTCCTGTATATTTTACGACTTTAATCTCAGAGAAATACAAGTTTTTTTCTTGTAAATGTACTACTTGAATCTCATGTTTTTCTCAGAACATCGCCCCCAACACGTTTGTGTAAACGAGTGAAAAACAATAACCACAGAATACCTCACTCTGCATGTTCGACGCCTCTTTGGCGTGTTGGGTGTCGATGGTCTCCGGCAGCAGAGAGTACAGGTTGATGCTCATCTCCTTCTTACCCTCCTCTTTATACTTCACCTGCAGACAAAACAAACGTCATCCTGCAGCCGTTTCCTTTATTAAAGCCTGAGTTGTGGAGCGTAAACCTCGTCCTGTTGTCACCTCACTGACGAGCTCAGAGACTTCCTTAGCGTGGGCCGTCTCTAAGGTCTCAGGCAGCCGCTGGAACAGAACCGGGGAACTACTCTTCTTCTTGTACTTCAGCTGAACACAAACAGGAGACAGTGATGTAATGATTATCATATAATGTTATGGATGCATGTGTGTGGCTGCAGGTTTGTTACCTGACTCTGCAGCTCAGACGCCTCTTTGGCGTGAAGCGTCTCCAGAGTCTCAGGCAGAGTGGAGTACAGAGAGGTGGACGCGTCCTTCGTTCTCCGTTTGTACTTCATCTGAAATACGCCAACAACAACAACAACAACAACAACAACAGACACATTCAGCTCAAGATGAACAGAGAAACTTCAGACACGTTATGATTTAAGTTCCACTGCAGCAGGAAGGTTTCCTTTTAAAATGACATTCCCATAAAACACAAACCCGTACTGTGAATTTCATTTAAAGGGAAACATATTTTCTCCCACATTACATTTGTTTTTTACGTAACAAAAATACGTTTTAAACAAACAGGAGTTTCACTGTTTGGGTCACGTTTGAAATCAAAAGTTAAAGTTTACTTATTTTAATTTACGTCAGTGACGTAAATAACGTGACAAACAGTATTTATTTGAAACCAAACCATGAACTCAGTTCTGAAAAGTGAAGCCAAAGCTTCATGTGTTAAAGCTGCATTCTCTCTAGTGTCCACCAGGGGGCGACTCCTCTGGTTGTATAGAAGTCTATGAGAAAATGACTCTACTTCTCTCTTGATTTATTACCTCAGTAAACATTGTAAACATGAGTTTATGGTCTCAATCTCTAGTTTCAAGTCTTCTTCAACACAGCATGATGTTATAATCCTGAAAAATGTTTATGGTGTCAAACCTTATTTTTGGTACAATTTATATCCAAAATGTTTTTCAGCACTAAGCAATCATTGTTTTCACGTTCTCCAGTTCTCGTTGTTGGAGGCGGAGCCTGAAGCTGTTTCATAATGTGAGAAATAAATAAAATCACTTTGAAAAATATATACAATTTATATTAAGTTTAAAGTTATAACCCGAAGATTTTTAAGGTATCCAACTCTGTTTATAACCTTTTTTCAGCGCTAGGTTACACATTTTTTCACATTACATAATCACATATTTTTACATTAGTTATTAGTTCCTATGCTGAAAGTAAATGGCCTTTACCCGCACGAGGGGTCGACAGAAAACTATTTTTTTTCAGATGTAGGAATAAAGATCTGCAGCATGAAAGAACGTCGATTCGTCACCTCGCTCTGAAGCTCGGAAACCGTTTTGGCGAACTGAGTGTCGGCGGTCTGTGGGAGCTGAGAGTAGACGCTCTGTGAGAGGCTCTTCATCCCGTCCGCTTTGTACTTTGTCTGTAAACCAAAAAACAATATGAAGAGTTAAAGACACTTCAGTTTAATAACAGGAAGAACAACCTGCTACTCAGACAAATCAAACAATATCAACATTTAACTTGTTTTATTCGTTTAAACATCGTCCTTTCATTACTGTCTCTTCGTTGTGTTTCATCGTGTGAGTATTTTTCGTGGTCTTTCTTTGGCCTCATTAGTAACGTCGTCGTTGAAATGCAAATGAAAGGCAGCGACACAGAAAACCTCTTTGATGCTTTTCAGATGATAATCACGCCTGTGATGACTCAGGATAGACAACATGTGATGTGATGATGGACCTTTGAGTCTCTGAGTGTTTCAAACCTGATTTAGCTCCTGAAGTTCGTTTGGTTTCAGTCTGAGGCTACATCCAAACGAATACGTTTACGTTTATAAGTATTATAGTTCTCTTTAATAATAAAAGGTCGCGCTTCATACTTAAGATCTTCCTCTATCATTTTCTTCTATAGACTCAAACGTCCTTATTGTATTTGTCTGAAAAAGTTATATTTAAATGATTAGCTTTGTTTCCTTTGTGTAATTGTTGTATTATTATGAATTATTAATTCAGGCATTAACTGATTAAAAGACACATTTGCGTCGCTGTCGTTGATGTTTTATTGAACCATCGAGGATCAGAGGAGCGTATGTTGTGCTTATGTTTACTAGTTTTTTATTATAGTTTGTTTTAACTATGTACTGGCTCTGTGGCACTCTGAGATTCTCTGAATGAAAAGTGCTTTACAAATAAAATGCATGATTATTATTATTATTACCTCGCTCTGCATGTCCGTCACCTCTCTGGCGAAGCTGGTCTCTGAGGTACCGGGCAGCGTGGAGTAGAGGGAGCTGGTCCTCTGCTTCTTCCCGCTCTCCTTGTACTTAATCTGAAGAAGATGGACGTGAGGAAGTGAACATAATCTTCATGGAGGCTTGATGTCTGACGTCACACCGTGTTCTCTGTACCTCACTGAGCAGCTCCGACGTCTCTTTAGCGTGTCGCGTCTCCAGAGTTTCAGGCAGAAGAGAATAAAGACAAGAGTTCACTTCCTTCTTTCCTGCTTCTTTATACTTTGCCTGCAGACATCACACAAATAAAACACAAACACAACCTTTGGTTATTGAATATCATCGTCTTTGTGCATTTCAATGGTTTCCAGTGTAACATTTAAGCTGTTTTAAGACCACAAAGAATACATTTTAAATCTTGTTTCATGCTTATAGAAACTTTTTTTTTTCAGTATTTTCCAGAAGAATATAATATAATATATTTTTACAAGACTTGTAAAGTCTTTGTCCCCATTAAGAGCAACTTGAATCAATAGTTAAGGTCCTTCAGCAGCTAAATATTACGAATAAAACGCTGCTGTTCTCATTGTGCGTGATATAAACTAAATCATATTTAGACTGCGTACCTCGCTCTGCAGCTCAGACAGATGTTTGGCCAGCTGTGTCTCGGTGGTCTCTGGGAGCTGATGGTACAAACTGCTCTGGATCTGCTGCTTCACACCTTCTTTATACTTCACCTGCAGGAGATCCACGTCATCTACTATTTCTAATTATTAATATATAGAATGTTTGAAACAGAGAAGTGAGTCGTCTGAATACCTCACTCTGCATGTTCGATGCCTCTTTAGCATGTTGGGTGTCGATGGTCTCCGGCAGCAGAGAGTACAGGTTGATGCTCATCTCCTTCTTACCCTCCTCTTTATACTTCACCTGCAATAATACAGTAATAATACCATAATAATACAGTAATAATACCATAATAATACAGTAATAATACCATAATAATACCATATTAATACAGTAATAATACCATGATAATACAGTAATAATACTGTAATAATACCGTCATAATACAGTAATAATACAGTAATAATACAGTAATAATACCATATTAATACAGTAATAATACAGTAATAATACAGTAATAATACCATATTAATACAGTAATAATACCATAATAATACAGTAATAATACTGTAATAATACCGTCATAATACAGTAATAATATAGTAATAATATAGTAATAATATAGTAATAATACCATGTTAATACCATAATAATACCATAATAACACCATAATAATACCATAATAACACCATAATAATACAGGGACATATAGAGCTGTTTAGAGGGTATGATTTAAATGTTTCATTTATTCTCATTATTTTCTACCCGAGATCTTCCTCATTGACAGTGATTTGGTAAAAGAAAGTTTAATGGAATCAAAGTAAGTAAAGAGGTAAAAATAAAACACCAAAGTATGCTTTACATTTCGTTCTATCTTGTCATCTGCAAGTGCCTTCATCATTTCAAGTGTTCATTGTAAAAACAAATAAAAATACTGTGTCAGGTAAGTAAAACTATAGCGACTAAAAATAAATAATTCAACACATGGAGCTGATGAGGGAAGTAGCTCATCTTATTCAGTTCAGTTGTGTTTAGGATGAGGGAGAAACTACAACTATGTATTGTTTGCACGCTTAAGAGCAATGAGATAAAGAAAGTAACAGAAGCAGATTCCTGCACAAACAGATAACGTCCTTATTGAACCAGATGTCATCATTGGTGTAGTCGTACCTCACTGAGCAGCTCAGACACGTCTCTGGCGTGAGCCGTCTCCAGAGTCTCCGGCAGAAGAGAGTACAAACAGGAGTTCACGCTCTTCTTACCCGCCTCCTTGTACCGCATCTGGAAAATAAAAACACACGTTTAATAAGCTGCACGTTTTGTTTTTGTTCTAACAGCGTCGGCTTTGATTTGCGGCTGTCGCAGAGTCTCACCTCGCTCTGCAGCTCAGCGACACTTTTAGCAAACTGAGTGTCGGCGGTCTGAGGGAGCTGAGAGTAGAAGCTCTGAGAGAGTCTCCTCCTGCCGTCCTCCTTGTATTTACTCTGAGAGAAGATGAACCAGTTCAGTCAGGGACAAGTTCAGCTCCTACTGTCACAGGTCTCATGGATCATCTTGTTGTTGGCCCAGTTTACTCTTTCAAATAGAAAACTAATTCCTGTGCAGGAATCTCAACCACCATGACGTCTGTTAGAGGTCATGACCACGTCAGAGGTGGAGACCAATTCCAGGCTCAATTTAAGGCTGCTGACTGACTTAAATAGAGTCTCAGAGTAAATACAGAATGACGTTTAAACTCTACTGTACCTCACTCTGCATCTCCGTCATCTCTCTGGCAAACTGGATGTCCGAGGTGTCGGGCAGCTGAGAGTAAAGAGACGACGGAGCTCCTTTAACCAGCACCTTAGGGCGGTAATTCACCTGAGAGAGAGAGAACGTGAGGCGTCACTACTGCAGCTTCTCCTCGCTCAGACTACATTACCCATAAACCCCGTGTTTGCGTACCTCACTGTGCAGCTCTGACATCTCCAGAGCGTGTTGTATTTCTGGAGTGTCGGCGAGTTGAGAGTAGAGAGAGATGGAGGCCTTCCTCCTCCCGTCCTCTTTGTACTTGTTCTGGAACACAACCAGGAGTCAGAGGTACATGTAGTACTTTATACTGTACTACACCTCAGAGGTACATGTAGTACTTTATACTGTAGTACACCTCAGAGGTACATGTAGTACTTTTCACTCGCTTCATGTATTGAATTGATTTGCAGTGAGTTGCTTCTGAGTCAAGCTTCCAGCTTAACTAAACCTGCAGTATTGTATAAACTAACCTGTGTTGATGCTCAGACTGGAGTGAACTGATGAAATATGTTGAAACAGAGTGAACATGTGTTTCAGTACCTCGCTCTGAAACTCGTGGACGGCTTTGGCTCGCTGCGTCTCAGTGGTTTCAGGAAGCTGAGAGTACAAACTGCTGCTCATCTCCTTCTTTCCTTCCTCCTTGTACTTGTTCTAAAAGGAGACAAGAGAGAGTTCTAGCATTTATCCATCCATTCATCCATTCATCATCCATCCATCCATCCATCCACCCATCCATCCATCCATTCATCATCCACCCATCCATCCATCATCCATCCATCCATCCACCCATCATCCACCCATCATCCACCCATCATCCACCCATCATCCATCCTCCATTCATCTTCATCCATCCATCCACCCATCACCCATCCATCCATCCATCCACCCATCCATCCACCCATCATCCATCCATTCATCCAGCCATCCATCCATCCATTCATCCATTCATCATCCATCCATCCATCCATTCATCATCCATCTTCATCCACACCTCCTCCCTCCATCATGTCCATCATCCATTCATCTTCATCCACACCTCCTCCCTCCATCATGTCTGACCTCGCTCAGTATCTCCGTCAGCTCTTTGACAAACTGGGTCTCGGTGGTTTCTGGCAGCAGCGAGTACAGCGAGGAGGAGGTCTTCACGTTTCCTTTGTATTTAATCTGAAACACAGACAGACAGACAGGAAGTCTTCCTGCTGCTCACTGAGACTACAGATTAAATCTTCTTCTTCTTCATGATGAAGATGAAGTACCTCACTCTGCAGCTCTGAAGCCTCTCTGGCATGTTGAGTCTGAGGAGTCTCTGGGAGGACGGAGTACAGAGACATGGACGCCTCCTTCTTTCCCTCCTCCTTGTACTTCGACTGAGGAAGGGACAAAAAAATATAATATAATATATAATATAACAACAATATAATAAAAGTAAAATCACAACGGTGGATCAATGTGAGTGTGTGTGTAGTATTATACTTCTATCTTTGTGAGGACCAATGAAAATGTGGATATCTGGTCGAATCATCACTTAGGCCTTGTTAAAAGGTCATTTAGTCTGTCAGAGAGGGTCCTCACAAGTATATAAGAACTAATATGTGTGTGTGTGTGTGTGTGTGTGTGTGTGTGTGTGTGTGTGTGTGTGTGTGTGTGTGTGTGTGTGTGTGTGTGTGTGCACAGACCTCAGATATCACAGCGCTGATGTTCTTGGCGTGGATGAGTTCTGCTCCAGGAACAAACAGACTCTGACCTTTCATCTTCTCAAAGTCCTCTTTATACTTCACCTTCAGGGAGAAGGACACATCAGTGTGTGTGTGTGTGTGTGTGTGTGTGTGTGACTTCATAATACATGCAAACTGAACTCCAGCTGCACAAAGTGCTCCATCCTCAGGAGGAAAGTTGAGTTAGTTCTGCAGAGTTTTAGTCTCTCAGAGACGTCGTCTTGTCGAGCTGTGCGGCATAAATTAAGAGCTTGTTGCTGTTTTTTGCTATATCGTCGTCTAAAACATTTAAAACATGTAAAATATCTGAGCATTCACACAAATACAAATAAAAACCTGCCAGAATGTGCTGAAAATGAATTAAAGTCTCTTATTGGTTGAAAACACATTGTATTAAATAAATTATATAATCTAGACTGGTGACAATAATCAGAACAGAACAGTGAAAATAACATAAAAACTGTTTATGGTCTGTCTCTCCCTCTCTCTCTCTCTCTGTCTCTGTCTCTCTCTCTCTCCATCCGTCCGTCTGTCCGTCCGTCCGTCCGTCCGTCCCTCTCTCTCTCTCAATCTCTCTCCCTCTCTCTCTCCCTCTCTCTCTCTCTCTCTCTCTCTCTCTCTCTCTCTCTCTCTCTCTGTACGTCTCCATGGTAACAGCAGCATCTCTAGACTAACTTCAGGTCTGAGAAGAGCTGCTGCAGCAAGAGGATGAAGATGAAGATGAAGAGAGAGACACTACAGCCCTTAAACTTGTACAAAGTGCATGTGGTGTTTGATGAAGATGTTTGACAGATGGACAGACAGACAGAGAGAGAGAGACAGAGAGAGAGAGAGAGAGAGAGAGAGAGAGAGAGAGAGCTGGAGGAGGAAGTGAAGATGTGATTTTGTGAAGTGGGTTGACTAAAGCTGATGAGTCACTGAGCCTCCCACACTCTCATTCAACACACATATATATATATAAATAAATATACATGTATAAATATAAATATAAATATATGTGTGTTGAATAAAGGCCCGTCACGGTTACCAATAGCAACTCGTGCGTTCGGCTCATATTGAGGATGACGAGGATGAAGAGTTCACACCCACGTTTCTACTCATGAGCAGATATTACACACGAGAATATTTGGGTCAATCAGTGCTATCATCTAATATTACTAGAGAGTAGAATTCTAATACGTCAGTAAAAATAATACGATCTTTTATTTCCTCATTACTAGAATTCAAACTACACTCACGTCACTGAGGAGCAGGCTGCACCTCCTGTTGAAAGCCGGGTCTGGTAGAGGAGGCTTAACATCAGAGGAGGCCTGGAAACAACAAGAGAGACGTCGATAACTACGACAATATTCACACAAAACGCCGCCATCATTGGCTGTTTTGTGCTGTTGTTATTTATATTTACACTAAATCACATTCATGCTAAAATGAAGAGTTGCTAGCAGCTAACAGCTAACAGCTAACGTAAGGAGGTTGTATTGAGTTACATTGTGATTCGTTCACGCTCTATTCAGAGCTTTAGAGGCGGGGCTACAAGATGGCGACGGCCAAAAGGCCGAACTCAAGGCTTCAAAACTGCAGTACACAAACCGATATATACAGTTAATGCCTATGATCCATATTTAAAGGGACAGTGTGTAGCATTTTGGTGGATATATTAGCAGAAATGTAGTATAATATTCATAACTTTGTTTTCATTTGTGTATAATCACCTGAAACTAGAATCGTTGTGTTTTCGTTAGCTTAGAATGAGCTCTTCATATCTACATAGGGAGCAGGAGGCGGAGTCCGCCATGTTGCATCGCCATGTTTCTACAGTAGCCCAGAACGGACAAACCGAACACTGACTCTAGAGAGACTTTCGTGTTTTTATTGTTACCTGAAGGCCACCGTACCTCTCTACATGGACGGGTGAGCGGACGGGTTTTCAGTTAGATGCAATCTACAACCTCACCACTAGACGTCACTAAATCCTACACACTGCTCCTTTAATACTACATTAATAATCATGACAAAAACCCTCCAGCAACAGAAATGATCATGCATGAAATGTTTTTTCTCAAATGTTATTCCTTCATTTAGAGAATAGACTTCACAGGTGGCAGATAACATTTCTGAGCTGCAGACAAAAAAACGACTTAAAAACAGTTAATTTCCGCCTGCGGGTCGACCGGAGAAACTTCATGCAGCGTTTAAACCTCGCCTCCTTCAACAGGCTCAGATTCAGACCCTAGAAACCATCAAAGGCTAATCATTGCACATTTCTCATTTTGTGGTTCCGCTAATCCTCTCTAAGCTCGCATGAATACAAGGTCACCACAAAGACTCACAGTCAGAGGAACCAAGTCTGCCTCTCAGCAGACTTCATCACAAGAAAAGACAAATCCTCACATGTGGAACGTCGAGTGTGTCCACGTATTGAAGAGGGAAATGATTTAATAGAAGCAATTACGTAATTAAGAGACCAAGACTTCCTATGAGATCCTTTACTGGCCTCCTCTGGTTTTAAAGAAGCTCTTTCTTACGTCAAATTAATATTAAATTAAATTAAATGACTAGAAATGAGTTGAACTCGAGATCGCTGCCGACAAAAGATAAACTGATTCGTCACTTGCGGCTTTTAACAGCTGGAGGAAAGATGGTGAGTAATGAAAAGCTCAGGTTGGATTTTGAAAAAGCTGAGTCAGACATCTTTGCATTGTTAAAACTTCTGCAGATCCCAAAAAGTGTGACAGAAGCAGGAACATGTGGTCCAATCCAAGATAACGAAGTAATTAGCTGGTTTCCTACACGAACACATTTCATCTGCTGATTCCTTTCTTTACTCTGTTATCGGATTATCTTTCAGGCTTCGACTTTTTGTGTCTGTTGAGTTTTTTATTTAAAGTTGCAGGAAGTTCTCACCTCTGATTCCCAAGCTCCCTGCAGCTTCTTCGCCCGACCCTCCTCTTCCTCTTTGTTCCTTTCTTCTTCTCCTCCCTCCTTCTCTTCCTCTCTTATTTCCTCAGTTTCTACCTCCTCCTCCTCCTCCTCTTCGTCCGTCCTCGTAGTCCTGGTCTCTGTCGATGACGTCGTCTCCTGGACGGACTCAGCTGAGGCCTCTTCCTCCATGTCGGCCACCTCTGAGGACGAAGCACGATTCATGTGTGTGTGTGTGTCTTTTATTTACCAGTTAAAGAGGGAAACAACAACAACAGAGGTCATTGCTGAAAAGTCTGAAAATATATTGATATTTGTATATCTGGTCGAAGAAAAGGGAGCAAAACCACTACTACTACTACTACTACTACTACTACTACTACTACTACTACTACTACTACTACTACTACTACTACTACTACTAGTACTACTACTACTACTACTACTACTACTACTACTACTAGTACTACTACTACTACTATTACTACTACTACCACCACTACCACCACTACCACTACTACTACTACTACCACTACTACTACTACTACTACTACTACCACTACTACCACTACCACTACTACCACTACTACTACCACTACCACTACCACCACTACCACTACCACTACCACTACCACTACTACTACTACTACCACTACTACTACTACTACTACTACTACCACTACTACCACTACCACTACTACCACTACTACTACCACTACCACTACCACCACTACCACTACCACTACTACTACTACCACTACTACTACTACTACTACCACTACTACCACTACCACCACTACCACTACCACCACTACCACTACCACTACTACCACTACTACTACCACTACCACTACCACCACTACCACTACCACCACTACCACTACCACTACTACCACTACTACTACCACTACTACTACTACTACTACTAGTACTACTAGTGTGTCAGATAAATGTAGTGAAGTAAACGTTTCCCGCTGAGATGTAGTAGAGTAGAAGTATAACGCAGTGTGTAGAAGTATAACGCAGTGTGTAGAAGTATAACGCAGTATGTAGAAGTATAACGCAGTATGTAGAAGTATAACGCAGTATGTAGAAGTATAACGCAGTATGTAGAAGTATAACGCAGTATGTAGAAGTATAACGCAGTATGTCAAAACCTCACTTAATGCGGTTGAATATGTGTATTTAGTTCTTTTGTCACTTTGTAAATGTTTTGGTCTTTTTGTAGTTGCTTTGTCTCTATGTGGTTGTTTGTGTCTCTTTGTGGTAATTTAGTATCTATTTGAAGTAGTTTTGTGTATTTTATTTGTTGCTTTGCGTCTCTTTGTAGTTGTTGTGTGTCTTATTGTCATTTATGTTTTCATTTAGTTTTTTTGCATTTCTTTGTAGTTGTTTTGTGTCCATTTATATCATTTTGCGTCTCTTTGCGTCTCTATGTAGTCGTTTTGCATCTCTTTGTAGTTGCTTTATGTCTATTTGTAGTAATGTTGTGTCTCTTTGAGGTTGATTTACACCTTTTAATAGTCCTTGTGAGTCTCTTTGTTGTCTCTTTGTGTCTGTTTGCAGCTGTTTTGCGTCTCTTTGTAGTAGTTTTATGTCATTTAAAGTCTCTTCCTGGTTGTTACGGGTCTCTTTGAGTGACATTTTGTAGGCGACGGCCAGGGGGAGCCCCTGATGCTTTGGACCCATCTACTGTATGGGCCAACGTGCCACGCCAGCATGTAGTCAGAGCCACAGTAAAACTAAAGCACACTGCACAGCTGGTCCACATTCTCAGAGATAGAAACTAGAAATGTTAACGGTGAGTCCATGTGTGAAATACAGTTCTCCTTCAACAGAGAGTTGGTTATGAACCAGCTAAAGAGCTTAAAAACAGACAGAATACCATTTAAAACACCACTCATTACTCAAACTGTCGGCCGTTACTCGCTGATCAACTCTTTAGGATCCTTCACGTTGGGTTTGTCAAGGTCACCTTTTCAGCTTCTTCAAAGTCACCGAGTGAAGTTCCTGAACGTCTCGGCTTTCCTTTTAATCTTCTCCCCCAACCGGTGATCCCTCTGTCTGTCCCAGCCTCTTCACACCGTTCAGCTTTTTAACAAACCTCCGTGAACCTTCTTCTAAAACATCCCGTTCTCACAATCAGCCTCATCGCTGCACTCACCTCTCAACGACTCTTCCTCTTCGTCTTCCTCAGTGTCCGGTTCTGCCTTTTAGCTTTCCAAACCTTCTTTTGAATATCGTAGCTACTTATTTATTTTACGCCACTCTTCTCTTCTCAGGCTCCTGGTCTCTTGTTTCTTCTTCTGAATGTCTTCTGAAAGTCTTGCACAGTTTCTTCGACGTCCCGCTCCTCGTCTTAGCTTCTTCGTCTTAGCTTCTTCGTCTTAGCTTCTTCGTCTTAGCTTCTTCGTCTTAGCTTCTTCGTCGACCTTTCAGAGTCTCTTTTGTGCTTCAAACTCGTCCCGGACTTCGTCGCCTCGTCTCGGCCGCCTCATGTGATGTCTGAGTGTCTCCTGGGTTCGTCGGTTCGATGGGTTACTTCTTTATCAGACTTTCCGCATTTAGCCCTCTACTCGAGACCTTATCTCCGCCGTGCCCTTCACCCCAGTCACAGTGCCCGTGTTGGGTAGAGAGTGTGTGTGTGTGTGTGTGTGGGTGTGTGTGTGTGTGTGTGTGTGTGTGTGTGAGGCTAATACTATGTGAATGTGTCACTGCTGTGTGTGTGTATAAGTTGAAAAATACCGTAAGCTGTAAAGAATGCTCTTCTACTTCTACCGTTATTCTTATTCTAGTTGAATAAACCTTTTATAATGTTTTACTTCTCTATGAATTATTTCTGACCTTCTGCTGCTATATATAAAAAATATATATCTGTATATCTTTATGTAACAAAAGGGGAAGGGGTAATATTAAAACTCTGATTGTTTGTAAATTTACGAAGGAAAGAAAACAAAAAAACTCACAAAAAAATGTGCAAGAGACTAAATTCACAATACGAATGTGTTGCGTCCTGAGACACACACTTTGTCACATAAATACAAAACACAACATTTAAACCAAACAGCAAAATAAATACTGCTTAGAATTGACTGCACTGCATCCACTTGTTTCTAACTCTTGCTGTAAACTACAGGATGTTTGTGGTATTTGATGCATTTAAGTTACTTTATTTGGAGATAAATGATTTTAAATACAAAAGAAATTCTCTAACGTGTGCTCAGCGTGAGGAGTACGTTATTTAATGACTGTTTAATGTTAGATTGTTTTATTGTTGGCAACCTGTTTCATCCTTTTATAAAAGTCTACTTTACAGCCTAAATGTTTTGGTTAATTACTAATGATTAGATGAGAATGTGAGGTCAGTGTTTGTGTTTCATGTCGTTCGTCGTCCTGAGCTGTGAAGCAACACGCTGACACTGAGAGGAACAGAAAGAGAACTCACAGGACAAATAAAGGGAAGAAGATGAAGAACGCAGTAGAAAGAAGAAGGAAAGACTACAGTCACTGTGGAGACGAATGGTTTGCCGATGCGAGCCTCTCGGGCAGCAGGTAGTCTGGCAGCGTGACCGGACCGTCAGATGGCAGCCGAGGTAAACAGGACATCGACCCGATGAAGAGCGAGCGGCTCTGACTCTGAGCCAGACGACCATCTGCTGCCACAAGCACCACGTTCACACACAACGCACAGCGCCGCATCGTCTGCATAACGCCGTGGTTTGTGATATTGTTGTCATATTTCATATCTTGTACAAACATCTTGTCAATAGTATTGTACGTAGTCGTACCTCATGCATATTCATGTTATGTTCTCTGTAATATTGTGAAATGTTAATATTATAAAGGTGGAGGCTTCAAATAAGCCCAGTTGGCTTTTTGCCTCTTTAGCTATTTAGATATTATTTATCTCTGTTATGTTTGTATTATTTTTATTTTATTGTTTAAATTGTGCAAAATAAACTAAACTAAACTAAAGTCGTTCCTTTCATGAACACGGTTGGACCTCAAATTAAGAGACAGAATAAATAACGAATAATGCTAAATAATGATTTTTATCAATAACAACATATTTTGTGCATTTACGACGATGATCATCACGAGTCTGTATTTGATTCTCTTCGGTGTGTTTCGGGACGTTTCTATGTAAAAACGTAGCGACCGGGTGCTAATCTAGCATCCAAGAGGAAGCTACAAAGATGGCCGACACAACGCTGAAAAAACTGCAAATATACAAAAAGCAGCAAGCGGACGAAGCTCATTGAATGTGGGTCACTCACTGTTCCTTTAAGGACGTCTACTCTTTACTGGTACTCTATAGAAAACACCACCAATAAAAATAAGAGTGATGCTGAGTTGTTCAGATGAAAAGCTAATTAACGAGGTCTTTAAACACATCACGGGTCTCGTGGTCTGAGTAACAGCTGAGTCCTGGACCAGGACCACAGTGAACCGGCCTCTCTGGGGAGTCCATCCGTCTCCCCTCAAAGCTACACTTGGGAGACACTTTATGGGTTCATCATGTTGAAGAGAAGTGACCGGGAGCTCTCTCTCTCTCAGATCTCGTTAATAAATTCAGAAACACGAAGCTTCTCCTGAGGAATCGCTGTGATGTCGTCCTGACGTGAACCAGGTTTAAAGAAAAAAACTCTTCACAGATGAATAAAAACACAACGTTCTCTGTGAGAGCACACAGTTCTGTTGATTTGATCTCTCGTTTTCAGACGTTCAAGCAAACATGAATCCCTCTCTCTCTATTCTCCCTCTCTCTCTATTCTCCCTCTCTTTGACCTTCCTCCCCCCCTCCCTCCTCCTCTTCTCTCAGCACCAGGTCAGCCTTGAAGAGAGTCGAGTAATAAAGATAAAAGATGAATGTGTTGAATGCCACGCCGTCTGAGAGAGCGTCTTCATTAAAGTGGAGCAAATGAGGGGAGAGAATCTGTGCAGTAACACGGTGGAATGATGCGATCACTCGGTCAGGTAGACAGAGGAGGGAGGAGGGAGGAAACGAAGGGAAGAGGAGAGAGGACACAAGGCAGCAGCGAGGTTTGATGAGAGGACGGGTTGGTGTTTTAGTCTTTAACCCTCTGAACCTCTTGTTGCTCCGCTCACCTGTGTTCTTGATTTTTCTCTTCAGATCTGAGGATAAGATACGTTTTCACAGCTCAACACAAGATGAACTTTCTGTTGGTTTGAATCGATTTATGTTTCACGTCTTCATGTTTTAAACTGTTTTGAGGTAAAAGAGTTTGAGTTCTACAGAAAACACAGAGAGACGGATGAACACACGTTACCTTCATCAGCATCTTCTGCTGAGGCCCCCTGTCACCAGCACACACATCTGGAGCATCTGTGTACACACACACACACACACACACACACACACACACACACACACACACACACACACACACACACACACACTCACACACACACACACACCATATTAAAAAACATGAACAATTAAAGAAAGACTTTTAAAGTTTTATGTTTTAGTTAAATGAGCATGAAAGAGGAGAACATATTCTAAATATAGCGTTCACTTAAAACGATGTAGATTATTTTAGAGGTCTAAAATACGTCCACAGCAGTGTAGTACTACGTCTACTGTAGTAATACACGGACTATGAAGTACCTCATAAAACACACACACAATCAGAACTATACCTCTAAATGAATATAATAGTTCATGGTCACTTACACTCACTGGATCCAGGAGAAGCTCCTCTTCAAACAGCTGATGTCATCAACAACCGGAGGGCTCGACGATGACACATCGTGTGTGTGTGTGTGTGTGTGTGTGTGTGTGTGTGTGTGTGTGTGTGTGTGTGTGTGTGTGTGTGTGTGTGTGTGTGTGTGTGTGTGTAAGTGTGTGTGATTGGACTCTCTGACCAAAATGCACCCGCTTCATTTCACTTGCACACACACCAGGGCAAACACTGACACAGTGTGTGTGTGTGTGTGTGTGTGTGTGTGTGTGTGTGTGTGTGTGTGTGTGTGTGTGTGTGTGTGTGTGTGTGTGTGTGTGCATACAATACTGATCTGCTCCTGAGTCCTTCTGAGTCTTTGCATCTCTGGAGTGTCGGACACGATGCTGAAGCCTCGACCTTTACTCTCCTCAAAGTCCTTCTTGTACTTCACCTGCAGAGAAACACCGACATGTTCAAGTTGCTGCTTCAGTGAGAGTTTTAATGATGATCATTATCATCTTTGTGATTCATAGCACAACCTACCTGAGTGATTATTATTATTATTTGTTGATCATAAATACAACCAGGTATTAAACCTCAATACTGTTGATTACTGAGCAAACTTTACCAGCACAATCACAATGTTGACTCTTAATCCGTAGCTGGACCTGAGTCACCAGCATTCCCTTTGAATATGTCAGGTTTATTTCATTTGATTTAAATTGTATAATTATGTACATTAATGTCATTATATATTTACTATTTTCCTAATTATTATTATTACTATTTTTACCATATGTCTTGTTTTTATGGTCTTATATTTGGGACTGTTGTTTTGTTAAAAATGTAAAAATGTTAAATTAAATAAAAAGTAAAAAGATACTCGCTATACTTCCTTCTGTTTGTTTGATACAAATACAGCAACCAGCTGTTTTAGGAGATAATTAATAAAACTATATATTTTGTAAAGATTTACATCTTAAAGGGACCAATGAGCTGAGAGCCGCAGACAGGAAGTCAGACAGCATTAATAACATTAATAACATTAATAACATGTTTCTATCTTCTCAGTGGATTTGTTGACAATAACAAAAAAATTAAGAATATCCGGCCCAGTTTATCCAAATCCAAATTACTGCTGCATCACTGCCAAACAGCAGGCAGACAACAACAACAACAACAACAACAACAACAACAACAACAACAACAACAACAACAACAACAACAACAAGAGAGCAGCAGGCGGTTATTTCTCACTCTGGACCTTCAGAGGAAACACTGCAGCTCATTTAACCATAAAGTCTTCCTGCTGGTGTCTGTCAGTGGTCAGTAACGGCCCATTAGCTGTAAACTGCAGATATATCACTCAAACAGTGCGTGTGTGTGTGTGTGTGTGTGTGTGTGTGTGTGTGTGTGTGTGTGTGTGTGTGTGTGTGTGTGTGTGTGTGTGTGTGTGTGTGTGTGTGTGTGTGTGTGTGCTCGAACTATAAAGTAGATTGAATCCACATTCATCAGTCGTGGGCTCCTTGCTGAGCTAATATGACAAGCTAACGAGCTAAATCACACACACACACACACACACACACTATGGAGGGTAGAAATAACAACAAGCATGAAAACTGTCGCTCTCGTCTAGTTTTGGGCGGTGACGGAGAATCCTACTGGTGGTCTTAGTGCAGGAGGAGGATCTATCTGATGGAGGAGGGAACTGCTGGAGGACGTTGTGACGGATAAAGGATCTGATGGAGGACGGAAGGATCTGATTGGAGGAAGGATCCAACACGTTCTCGCTCCCAACTCGTCTAATTCGGCAGCTCGGTCGGTGGCTCTGCTTCAAACCGAGACGCTTCATGGAACTAGCCTCAGGTTCAGCCTCCGGCGTCACACTGTTCACACAGCGGCCTCCTGGAGAAAGTCCTGTATTCTTCCTGTTTGTCATTCGTCACCTTACCAAACGTTACGTTAGATTGATTACGTTATTTTGTTACGTAACCTTACGTTAAGTTAAGTTTGTTACGTTATTAGGTTACGTTAGTTAGTTACGTAACATTAAGTTAAGTTTGTTACGTTATTTGGTTACATTATCTTATGTTACGTACAGTTTGTTACATTATTTAGTTACATTAGTTAGTTACGTAACATTAAGTTACATTAAGTTAAGTTTGTTACGTTATTTGGTTACGTTAGTTAGTTACGTAACATTAAGTTAAGTTTGTTACGTTATTTGGTTACATTATCTTATGTTACGTACAGTTTGTTACATTATTTAGTTACATTAGTTAGTTACGTAACATTAAGTTACATTAATTGAAGTTTGTTACGTTATTGGTCACGTACAGTTTGTTTGATTAGCATGAGTTCCAGTGATTCTGACCACATTAACATTGTGTTTTCTATGCAGCGCGCCATAGTTTTATCCTGAGCGGTGAGGCTCAGGGGATTCAACTCCGTCTGGAGGATCTCTTCACGGCACGCCGGCCCCTCGCCGGGCACATCTCCAGAGCGGACTGACCTCTGACCCTCTGCTTCAACACGCTTCATGAGCAGCATTACATTGATGACTAAAAACACAAAGTCCTTCATAGATCCAGCCTCTTAAACAAATACAGATGGAGAGATAGAGAGAGAGAGAGATAGAGAGATAGATAGAGAGATGGATAGAGAGATAGATAGATAGAGAGATAGATAGATAGAGAGATGGATAGATAGATAGATAGATAGATGGATAGAGAGATAGATAGAGAGATAGATAGATAGATAGATAGATAGATAGATAGATAGATAGATAGATAGATAGATAGATGGATGGATGGCTGGATGGATGGATGGATGGATGGATGGATGGATAGAGAGATAGATGGATAGATAGAGAGAGAGAGAGAGATAGAGAGAGATAGATATTTATTAATCCCACACGGGGAAATCTTTTCGCTACAGCAGCATAAAAAATAAAAATAGCAGAGTAAAAAATATAAAATATATACAATAAAATAGAATAATACTACATTAACTAACATAATGGGCGCTAATCAATATTATGTTTTTTCAACTTTTAACATAAAAAATAATTTCATGAGTTTTTTTTATGCTAAACAGACGTTTATTGGACGACTCGTCTGGTTTGAAGATATTTTATGAATCTATGAAGAAGCCGTACTTCACAATATTTGATTTGATGTCAGCAGCTGCTTCGTCACACCATCACACACGGCGGGTCACATGATCACGTCACATCCACTCCTCTGTAGCACAACAACACAACTAGGTCAGTGCTGAACATATCGGGGGGGGGGGGGGTCTAATCAGCTTCATGGAGCTAATGTGAAGTGATTTCAACGTCACCTCCGGGGACGTCAAGACACACGGACTGGAAGAGTTAAAGAGGAGGAAGAGGAGGAGGAAGAGGAGGAAGAGAAGGAGGAGGAGGAGGAGGAGGAGGAGGAGGAGGACGTTACAACATCAATATCTCTCCTGGAGGTAACAGAGGAGGTGAACTATCACATCAGAAGTGATGTTAATTTAAACTCATTCTAATCGAGCTTCGCATCACAAAAGGAGATCGAATTGCGCCGGATTGATATTTTCCGTCAGCGTGTCGTGACACATATGAGAGAAGCCACTTTGAGATCGGACTCATCCGTGAAGTCGAAGTAGGTTTCTGTTCAGAGGAATCTGGTCTACGGTCATAAAGTCCACCGATAATAAAGTGAACTCTGTGGACTGTGAGACAGTATTCTGTGATTTTATGGACTTCATAATAAAAAGGTGCAGCTGCTGAGGAGAGCAAACACTAATGTAACGGCTGCACGTCAACATGCAGCTGCTGTTGTAGAAAATGTCATTTTGACGTGACGTCTGGACGCAGAACCACGAAGACTTGAAGACTTCTCGTGGTTTTAAAATTGATGTGAAATATATTTATGGATGATGGAGCTGAAGGAGACGCACAAAGACCGAGCCCTGTAAATTAATCCTGAGATAATAAATATATATATTATTGGTGTTTAACTCAAAACTGACAAACTGGTAATAAAGTTGTTTTGTTGTTTTTTAATGCGGGCAGAGCCGAACACACAACAACACAAACACACACATCACATGACAAACAGCACGACCCCTTCTGCTGACTGCTGAGTGGACATCTGTCCTTTTGTCCTGCTGTCACACACACACTCACACACTCACACACTCACACACACACACTCACACACACACACACACAGGACGAGGACATATGGCACACAAGTGTAGCTGCGTTCTTCGCTTCTCACGACACACCTGAGCGTTTGTTTTCATCTCCAGGTGGTGCCAGAGGGGCGGAGATACGAGCCAGTTTACATCAGGATCTGAGCGTTGTCTTGTCAACTTCAATGACCAGATATTTTGTCACCACGATGCACCTCTCAGTCAGAGGTGGAGTCCTGATTCAGAGTCTCAGAAGCCACGTTTCCATCCTCACACGCCGCAATTTTTAACCGAATTACAGGAAAATCACAAGAAAAGGGGGAACGTGTGAGTTTCTAATGGTGACGTCACTCATTTGGAAGCCTCGTGTTCGGCATTTTGGCCGTCGCCATCTTTGTTTTTTTGCAACCAGTGAACAGGAAGTGACCACATCTGGACTGAGGAGGAGTGATGTAGAGACGCCGTATACGTCTCTGGTAGAGACCTGTCAATCACCGTGTAGCCCCGCCCCTAAAGCATCCCCTGCTTTATGGTCTGTGTGACTCTAAATGGACCATCATTTACTAAATGAACATCATGCTGTATTGAAGAAGACTTGAAACTAGAGATTGAGACCATAAACTCATGTTTACAATGTTTACTGAGGTAATAAATCAAGAGAGAAGTAGAGTCATTTTCTCATAGACTTCTATACAACCAGAGGAGTCGCCCCCTGGTGGACACTAGAGAGAATGCAGCTTTAACACATGAAGCTTTGGCTTCACTTTTCTGGTTAAAAGAGCCTCAAACCACAATGAATCTGAGTCACACCTGAGGGCCTGTAGGTGTGTCTGTGTAGGTGTGTGTCTGTGTAGGTGTGTGTTTGTGTAGGTGTGTGTTTGTGTAGGTGTGTGTTTGTGTAGGTGTGTGTCTGTGTAGGTGTGTGTCTGTGTAGGTGTGTGTCTGTGTAGGTGTGTGTTTGTGTAGGTGTGTGTCTGTGTAGGTGTGTGTCTGTGTAGGTGTGTGTCTGTGTAGGTGTGTGTCTGTGTAGGTGTGTGTCTGTTACCTGACTCTGTAGCTCGCTCTGCTGTCTCAGTCTCAGGTTCTCTGGAGTGTCGGTCACGATGGTGAACGACGTCTTGGGGTAATGTCTGAAAGGAGAAACGTCAGAGTTACTAAATCATATTCACTACCACGGTCAGTTTTTAATCATTAGACCTTCATTCAAATAAGTGCATTCATTATGTAGTTTGAGAAGGCTAGGTTGCGTTCAGTCCTTTTAAACAATACAGTCTGAAAGAGTAACCTCAATGAGCTAATGACCCACCAAGACGATGACATTAGCAGCAACAAAGACCCATTGAGAGGTGGGGAACGCTGCTGTAGCTCTCCGGACCTTTGAGTCTCTTGTGAGTGACCTTTTTGTTTTATTCTCGTGAGTTTGAATTTAAAGCTTCGGTCTGCAGGAAGCATGAAGGTCAATGGTGAGTCCAGCGGATGGGAGACACGTTAATGCAGAGACGCAAATGGACGGGAATTCGGTCGAAACTATATGTATAAATATGTATGAACCATATGGTACAAACAATAACAACGCTGCCGTGTTTACGCCTTTATGACGTTATTTTGAGTGTTGATGGAGCTGCTACAATGTTAGCTTAGCATAGCACCGATCGATCCAAACTCCAAATTCAGAAAAACAAACAAGTTCTTGTGGAGAGAAGCTAACAGAACATGAATTCAGACTTTTTACAAATCTGCATCATTATGTAGTTATTTCGGTATCGTTTTTATCCGTTTATTGTGACGATATCACAGTCAAGTTGTTTTATTTCGGGTTCACACAGCTGCAGTAAAGCAGCCGACGTGTCTTGTTCGATAGAGTGAAAACAAGACGGCGTTTAGTTTAACTCCAAAGCCTCCAAACACCAACGCTGACTAAAAGACAAGTCACAGCTTTAAACCTGCACGCCGAGTTTAATCAACTCCTCTGAGAGTCTCGACTAAAACATCTTCAGCTTCATCGATCTGACACAAACTGAAAGTTTATCATTTTGTCCAATTTCTTCCACGACACAAGTGATTCAGTGACGGCGTGACGGGACTAAAGATAAAACAGTTAAGTTCAAAAAGCAGTGAATTCATGGTGCGTATTAAAATACTGAGCTTTAAAAGAATCATGAGTTTAAAACTGTTCAAATACGTCATGTTTAAAAATCCTATTTTACATGGTTTACTTTATTATTTGTTTAATGAAACAATATTTACAAAGTGGTGTTTTCCTCACTACAGTAAAGGTCTCGCTGAGGAAACAGAAAACAGATTCAACAGATTAAAGGAGGATTTAAATTTACCACGACAGCAAACTAAAGTCTCGTTTTGTAACTCTGGTTCTATGAGTGAATCATCGACGCCAGAAGCATCTTCAGCAGCACAGTTTGACCTCCTGTCCTTCACTCCTCTCCTCCTCCCCCCCTCACCTCCCTCCTCCCCCTCACTCACTCCTCTCCCTCCCTCCTCCCCCTCACTCCTCTCCTCCTCCTCTCATTTTCACACACATACTCTGGTCGGTATTTAGAGAGATGATCTGAACATGTTTCTTTAAAATAAAGCAGGTAAACTTTCCTCTAATACAATCAAAACACAAAACTAAGTATTCATGGCCTCAGAAACTCTTATTTGTCTGAATTGTTTTCATGTTTTGTATTTTGTGTCTTGGTTTTAGGGAATTCATTAGAATTATGCTCATACTATGTCTAGTTTATTCATAAGAATTAAACGCAGGCCGTTTAAAACAAAAAGATCGTGTGTGTAATTAAAGGCACGCTGTTGACTTTTTTCCGAAATAGCGTCCCATGGGGGACACAGACTCCAGCAGAGACCGGTCCACCGTGGACAGACCCGGACCCAGGATGTATTGCTGGACCCACTGGAGGGAAGGGAGGCACGGGAGAACCAGAACCAGGACTGAGAGGGTCAGACTGTCAGACCTGCTGCAGTAACATGAGAGGTTTTCTAAAGAGACTCTGGAGCTCAGAGACACTACAGCTTTAGACCACAGGGGGCGACAGAACCACCACAACATGAAAGTTCCTCGTTATTTTTCAAAGGAATACAATGATGCAGCATTAGTTGTTTCTCTCTTGACATTTGCAACATTAATATATATTTTCTGACATAAAAGCAACTCTGCAGGATTAAGTTAACCTCATAAAGAAGGAAACAACAGCTCCTTCTACTTGTTCCGTGCTTCAGATTAGAGACTCTGGCACGCTGAACTCCTCTAAGAATTAAATCAGGACTTTGGTTGTGAGTTGCTCTGACTTTTTCTTCCTGTTATTCTTCATCTTCCTCTTGTTGGAGTCTGTTCACCTCACTCTTAAACACAGAAAGACTTCCTGTTGAGTCTTAGTCAGCTTGTCAGAGACCACCACAGTGTGCTCGTTGTTTGTGTAACTGTGTGTGATTTCTTTGGTCCCTTTGTTTCACTCGAAGTGTTACATAAACACACACAAACTAATTTTGTCCTGAAGTTTCACTTCACCTGTTCCCGTCGCCAGTGGCAACCATGGATGCTTTGTTCGGTTGGTGCAACCCAATACTTTGAGACAAAGAGCGTCTCTGTGGGATATTTCACACACACACACACACACACACACACACACACACACACACACACACACACACACACAGGAGGCCGTGCTGGCTGGACAAGCAGCTCGGCACAATAACTCAGTTTGTGTGGAGTCTTTAACAGCCGGCTGACGTCCAGACGACTGCAGGACACAAACCGGCCTGTCTGCTCGGTCCTTTGTGTAATTTGGGTTTTTTTATTGGACGAGAACGTAAATTAAAGATTTAGAACGGACAAGATTCTGAAACGACGTCGACAAAGTTGGACGACTACAAAGAGATGAAAAACAAAATAACGTAAAATGTCGTTGAAGACACCAAGGTATCCAGACTTTTACTGGGTCCAGCTTCAAAAACACCCTTCATCATCTTGGTTTTTAACCTTCATCATCTTGGTTTTTAGCCTTCATCATCTTGGTTTATGGCCTTCATCATCTTGGTTTTTGGCCTTCATCATCTTGGTTTTTGGCCTTCATCATCTTGGTTTTTAGCTTTCATCATCTTGGTTTTTGGCCTTCATCATCTTGGTTTATGGCCTTCATCATCTTGGTTTTTGGACTTCATCATCTTGGTTTTTGGCCTTCATCATCTTGGTTTTTAGCCTTCATCATCTTGGTTTATGGCCTTCATCATCTTGGTTTTTAGCCTTCATCATCTTGGTTTATGGCCTTCATCATCTTGGTTTTTAGCCTTCATCATCTTGGTTTTTGGACTTCATCATCTTGGTTTTTGGCCTTCATCATCTTGGTTTTTAGCCTTAAGCATCTTGGTTTTTGGCCTTCATCATCTTGGTTTATGGCCTTCATCATCTTGGTTTTTAGCCTTCATCATCTTGGTTTTTGGCCTTCATCATCTTGGTTTTTAGCCTTCATCATCTTGGTTTTTGGACTTCATCATCTTGGTTTTTGGCCTTCATCATCTTGGTTTTTAGCCTTAAGCATCTTGGTTTTTGGACTTCATCATCTTGGTTTTTGGCCTTCATCATCTTGGTTTTTGGACTTCATCATCTTGGTTTTTGGCCTTCATCATCTTGGTTTTTAGCCTTAAGCATCTTGGTTTTTGCCCGTCGCCATGTTGGTAGTGGCCATCTTGGTTTTTGGCCGATGCCATCTTGGAGTACTCGAAGTACAAGTACCTCAGAATTGTACTTAAGTACAGTACTATAGTATACGTACTGAGGTACATTCCACCACTGGTGGTGCAGAAGTACCACAGTGAATTTGTACTAAACGTAAATGAGCTGCAACCTAATAAAGGCTAATTAAAACAGGAAGTGGAAATACTGAATAGATTTATGTAACAGAGCAGTTTCACTTTGTGTCTCTCTCACACACACACACACACACACACACAGAGTAACAAACTAATTCCAGGATAAAAACTAATTGCACACACTGCTTAACAAACAATAAGGTGTTTCGTAGCTCATGAGCTAAAAATAACCTCGACCAGAAAAAAGAAACAAGAACAAACACACAGACGGAGTTCTTTAAAGTGTTTTCAATAATACCCTCAGACACATCCTGCCTTTCTCTTGCTGCTCGGTTAAGACACCAGATTTACAATACACCAGGGCGTGTGTGTGTGTGTGTGTGTGTGTGTGAGTGTGAGTGTGTGTGTGTGTGTGTGTGTGTGTTGTGGATACGGATTTAGATTTACCATTGTCTATAATGTTGCTGTGACATTTGCCAAACGACGGCAGTCTCCTCTGTCCCAGCAGCAGTGACGCACACGAGTTTAACTGTGTGTGTGTGTGTGTGTGTGTGTGTGTGTGTGTGTGTGTTTAGGTGTGTGTGTGTGTAGGTGTGTGTGTGTGTGTGTTTAGGTGTGTGTGTGTAGGTGTGTGTGTGAGCTCCAAAGACAGCTTGTATATTTGTTGATCCTGTTTAGTCGGGGTGTTTTTTATGAGATGACAACCTCACATAACATGTACTTTCATACAAAATGTAAATACCTCAAAGAAAGACGTTTCTGTTTCACTAAACTGTAGGATTCTGGTTTTGGACGGTCCGAACCGCCGGTTCTTCCCCGTTTTGGTACAACAGGTTTGTAGGATATCTTGTAAAAAGTTACTCCTCCTTTTTCCTACAAAAGTCAATTTACGCTCGTTACATGAATACAGTCTTTTCAAAATAAACTTCAGTCTACACAGGAAATAACTATTTAAATGTTTAGTTATGTTTAGAAAACATGGTGGTTTGGGTTAAGATGAATACGGAAGTGGAGTTACATAAGTACGTCAGTTTCGCAACAAATAAATTAACATTTTTTGTTTTAACCCATTCACCTCCAATCCCACCCGCCCTGTGTGGGTTTTTGCTGTCTTTTTACTTCCTGGTTCATGATCACATGAATAAAATACAAATGTATTTTTGTGGGATATCTGAGATTTACAGAACATCATTTTTTGACATGGCTGTTATCGTGCCGCTGTAGCTAAACCTGGCTAGCACGGATGATCTTTTGGTGAATCACAGATGAAGAGGAGGAAGAGAGGGCAGGGAGGACGGCTGAATGTGTGTGTGTGTGTGTGTGTGTGTGTGTGTGTGTGTGTGTGTGTGTGTGTGTGTGTGTGTGTGTGTGTGTGTGTGTGTGTGTGTGTGTGTGTGTGTGTGTGTAGGTGTGTGTGTGTGTGTGTGTGTGTGTGTTCTGGACGCTCTCCATCTTCCTGCTTAGGTGTTGATGGAGATCTCAGTGTGAGCTCAGGACAGACTTCTGTATCTTCTGCTCTTTATGACTCTTTATGGCAGAATACATCATTATAATATATGTGAAAAATACAATCTTTAATCTCCTTATTATTTGTATTGTGTGTTTTTATGAAGAAAAAAAACACAATAAATTACTATAAGAGAGTAAAAAGATAACATTTAGTATTTTTATGGTTTTGATGGCAGCAAAGAAAACGTGATCGAGGAATCTAAAAGTTATATTTTCTCCCTTTTTTCCTTTGTCTCGATCCGATCCGTGTCTTTTATGATCCGTTGCTCCTCTCGTGTCGCCTCTTCGTCACGCTGTAAATTAAAACTTCAGCTCATGAAAGCTGAGACGATCCCGACTGTTTCAGCCTCTGCCATCTTTTATTGATCGAGCAGTGAAATAAAGATCAAATAAATGCAACGTGACGTTCCTTCAGAAAGCACCAGAGTCACAAAGATGCAAAGACAGAATAATTCTGCTGTTGGAGACTTTAAAAGAACTGAAGTTCTGCGCCGACTCATGTTTAATGACTTCACCTTCATCTTCAACGCTTAACGCTGATAACCACCTCTGCAGCTGATAAAAGCCTGTGACGAGCCGAGGGGGAGTTCATCCAGACTGTGCTTATTTAAGTAGGAGATGTTATCACCCAGAGGATTTAATAGATGGCCATCTATGGTTGATGGTGGAGATAAATGGCTTCGTTGATAACGGTTTTCTCTCGCGAGCAACACAACGCAAACATTTGCTCTGCGTTTGGTGTGAACGCATCGTTTTCTGTCTTAATTTGTTGTCGTTTTTTTCGTGTTTATTACTGAATTCACTCATCAACATTCAGAAAAGGAAGCGTGGGGATTTAGTGCACAACTTAGCAAGACCAAACGCCACCAAACTGCCGAGGTAGAAGCTAAGCTAACCCAGCTATAGGACCTGAGGCTACTCCACTACCCAGCATGCTCCTGGCTGTCTGATGTCCGGTTCGCAGAAAAATAAGACGGATGAAAGCAGCGAGAGGTCGGTGACTGTTGAGTCCACATCTTCACAGAGACCTGGATCCATGGTGGTCCAGGATCAAGCTGACATCAGGACAGAGAGCAGGACTCTGGTGGACCAGAGGAGGAGGACTCTGTGTTTAAACACAGTCAAAGTTGATGGACAATGTTCTTCCTCATGTTGAGTATTTAATGTGAAGACGTCGGTCAGAGAGCTGTTTTTGTTGCTGCTGTTTACATTTTTTATGATGCAAATTCATAAAATGTACAACAGGAATGTGTTTGTTATGTTGAAGATGGGCTACAACTGCATCCCGTTCTGCCTCCCTGTGTTGCATAATCACAATAAATGATCCTTGAATCCTAAAAAGTGGTGTTGAGAACAACAACAACAACAACAACAACAGCCGGAAGTGGAGTGAAAGCAGAGAAGTGTGATGTTCATAGACACACTTGTGACACCTCGACTCTGTCCTCTCGTCCCCTCGTCTGTCTCGTGGTGAAGATCGGCCTCTTTACTTTTTAAATAAAACGTGAGCGATTAGCAGGAGGGTTACGTAAGTTTCCCCTCCAGCAGCTTCTCTCTCTCTCAGTATGCTGCTCTCACCATCTTTGTCTCTCACAGGCAGATTTATTCTCAGCCTCCTTTCAGTTGCTCTCGTCTCTCTGTTTTGTGGCGTTACAGCAGGTTGAGTTGTGGCTTCTCTGCTCCAATGAAGCGCCTTTAAAACTGCTTTGTGATCGGTGAGACTTGAAACCAGAAATGAGCTCAAATAGAATCAGACTAAGTTAAATGATGTCGTTGATGATGTTGTTGTTGAGTCGTTAGTCAAATAAGTTGTTAGGCCTTTCTCAATATGCGTACTTCTCTGTACTTGTGAACTTGGGTATTGAGAAAGGCCCAGTGTCGTCAGTCACGTGAGCCGTTAGTGTCGTCAGTCACGTGAGCCGTTAGTGTCGTCAGTCACGAGAGCCGTTAGTGTCGTCAGTAACGTGATTCGTTAGTGTCGTCAGTCACGTGAGCCGTTAGTGTCGTCAGTCACGTGAGCCGTTAGTGTCGTCAGTCACGTGAGCCGTTAGTGTCGTCAGTCACGAGAGCCGTTAGTGTCGTCAGTAACGTGATTCGTTAGTGTCGTCAGTCACGTGAGCCGTTAGTGTCGCCAGTCACGTGAGCCGTTAGTGTCGTCAGTCACGTGAGCCGTTAGTGTCGCCAGTCACGTGAGCCGTTAGTGTCGTCAGTCACGTGAGCCGTTAGTGTCGTCAGTCACGTGAGCCGTTAGTGTCGTCAGTCACGTGAGCCGTTAGTGTCGTTATGGACAAACAATATCATATCCTCCCGTACAGCTGCTGCAGGATCCGTCTCCTTCCTGCTTCTCTTGTGTCTCAGTGAAACAATGAAGGCAGAGATGTTTCTCTCTGTGAAGCTCCATAAGAGAGCAGTAATCTGGGTTATGTGGGCAGCAGCGTTACATAACCACACAGCTTTTTATCACAACAATCTGAGCTGCTATTAAAACTCACACCAACATGTAAAATCAATCTACATAGAGAAGGAATAAAGGACTCCTCGTTAAGATTCTTAACTAAATTCTTAAGAGTCTTCTTCGTGTTCACAGGAACAGCTGGTGTGCAGCGTTACATAAGCAGCTTTGATTATTATTAATTAGCATAAAGAGGAACTTAATTAACAGAAATATCTCACACAGGAGGACTCCTGCTATGAATGTTTCTGTTTCTATTCCTCTGGATCTCTGCTGCTCTTTTTGTTCTGTTAAACCACCTCCTGCTACATTAGTGGGTGTTTCTCACTGTTTCTCATTCAGACAAATAACAGAGACTGACATGAAAAGTCTCTTACTGAGAGAAGACGTCAGAAAATAAAGATGTATTGCTATGATTTCTTTAGATTTCTGCACCTTTTGATACTACATTTTTTGTTTGTTTTCATAAGTGGCTACATTGTCAGTCACGTGAGTCGTTAGTGTCGTCACGTGAGTCGTTAGTGTCGTCAGTCACGTGAGTCGTTAGTGTCGTCACGGGAGTCGTTAGTGTCGTCAGTCATGTGAGTCGTTAGTGTTGCTAGTAACAAGAGTCGTTAGTGTCGTCATGTGAGTCGTTAGTGTCGTCAGTCATGTGAGTCGTTAGTGTTGCTAGTAACAAGAGTCGTTTGTGTCGGTAGTCACGAGAGTCATTTGTGTAGTCAGTAGTGTGAGTCATTTGTGTGGGTACTCACAGGAGTTGTTTCTGTCAGTACTCTCATGAGTCGTTTGTGTCGGTAGTCACGTGAGTCGATAGTCAGTCACGTGAGTCGATAGTCAGTCATGTGAGTTGATAGAGTCAGTGGTCACATGAGTCGATAGTGTAGTAATTCTCTTTTGCAAAGTCTGCAAAAATGCGGACTAGCAGAAAGTTTTCATAAAGTGAGCCTAAGATGAAAAACACCAGACGGATCGTTTCACATGTAGTTTGGAGTCACACATATTTAACTTACACAGGCTACACATGAAGCCTTAATGGAGATTTGAAGTGTGAGTCGTACATATTGAAGAAGAGAAGGTCAGAAGGTGTCCTGGTTCAATGAGGGAAGGGATCCTCACATATAACCTGTTGGTGAGAACTCTTTGCTGGTCGTGTCAGCCCTTTAATAATAAAGTGAGTGAGTTCAGAGTGTGTTGAGTCTCATGTGGTTCTGTAATCCCTCTCCACACTCGTCGCCCTCCTGGAGCTGCAGAGAGGATCTTAAGAAGCACGGGACCTGGCTCATTAAATCCAGACCTCTAAGTTCCCTCTGGACTCAAACATTCATTCTAAAATGATACGGAAAGTGATTCTTGTGAAGCCGATGCTTCACGTGTTAACGCTGCATTCTCTCTAGTGACCACCAGGGGGCGACTCCTCTGGTTGTATAGAAGTCTATGAGAAAATGACTCTACTTCTCTCTTGATTTATTACCTCAGTAAACATTGTAAACATGAGTTTATGGTCTCAATCTCTAGTTTCAAGTCTTCTTCAATACAGCATGATGTTCATTTAGTAAATGATGGTCCATTTAGAGTCACACAGACCATAAAGCAGGGGATGCTTTAGGGGCGGGGCTACACAGTGATTGACAGGTCTCAACCAGAGACGTATATACGGCGTCTCTACGTCACTCCTCCTCAGTCCAGATGTGGTCACTTCCTGTTCACTGGTTGCAAAAAAAAAAAAAGATGGCGACGGCGAACTCAAGGCTTCAAAACGTCAGCATGACAAAGTCCACTTGTTATAGACAGTCTGTGGTTTTAAGTGGCTGATGAGGTCATTTCTTTCTCCTTTAAATATCAGTCAACGGCAAATAAACGGAGGAGAAGTTTCTTAGGATTGAAGTGCTGTTTCGTTTACAGGAGGGTTCGAGGTCTGCGTGGAAACAAAGACGGTGTGTTCCACCAGCTGAGAGGAAACGCCTTTTTAACCTCAAAGGTCGCCTTAACTCCTTCGCCATTAAGTCCACCGGTGTGTGTGTGTGTGTGTGGTGGACAAAGTGTGTTTTTTGTTCTCTTAACTGTGATTCAACCGATCTTTCTGCTCAAGAAATAATAAATGAACGATTTGATTAAGTATTTGTTATCTTTTTAAACTTCTGCTGCATTAAACACACAAGAATTTTAAATTTAGTTTTAGTCGCTTACTGAAAACTTATGGTGGGTTTAAAGTCACATTTTTGTCTTTTTATTTTGTTTTCGACAAGATTTATACAGTAGAATTGAACATTTCAATCAATATTTAAGTCATTATTATTTTTGATACATAATGATATTCATACTTCAAATGAGGAGTAAACGTACCTTGAATGCGTTTAGTCCTGTAAACTGTACTTAAAGTACTTCTTTCATATAATAGACCATTATTCATATATATATATATACATATATATATATGTATATATGTATATATGTGTGTATATGTATATATATATATATGTATATATGTGTGTATATGTGCGTCATGTTTCACTCAGCAGAACTCTGATTTAATGGACCAGCAGATGTAAAAATGTGTAAAATGCTTCATCAAGACAGACAAACTTCATGTGGGAAACTTTTCCCTTTAAATGGAGATTAAATTAATACAGAATTATGTTAAAAGTTCGTCCGATGAGTTAGCGTCTGTTTATGAGTCATAAGAAATCATAATCATGTTTAATATAAGTTCAATTTCACAATATTTAACGGAGCAAGGCAAGCTAATCGCTAACGCAGTGAGAATTGACACTGATGAATAATTGGGTAAAAAGGAAACAACCAAAGCTTTGAGATGTCTGCTGTGATTGAACTCGTCTTTACTTATCAGCACATAAATCAACAGAGATTTAACTGTAATATTTGTTGTCCACGTGGTCTTCATAAAAGTTGTTGTTACAGAAAGTGACGTCAACAAACACTTGTCGTCAAAATTTCCGTTGAGAACATTAACACTGAAGAGCAGAGCCGTAGATATGAGCTTCAACATTACAAGCGACCGACACTGACGAGCTCAAAGCCTTCCCGCTCTGTGGCTGCAAGATGCACGAGCTATAATTTACCTCCAACATCAATCCATCAAACACAGATCCAAGTTCTGCCCCCCTTTGAGGTTCTGTGCTTCTTACTGATGTCTGTGAGGGTCTCATGCAAACTAGACTTCCTGTTCCAGAGCGGTGTGTCGCACACATTGAAGGCTGTAAACAGAGTGAAGCAGGGCCGGGCTCGCAAACCAAAAACCACCGAAAGACAACCAACCGCGGCTATAAAAAAACCTTAAAAGGGTCACCACAGAGATATGAACCGCCTGATAATAACACGGTACGGCCTGAGGAGGGTGTTTACATTCGGAGAAAAGATCTTCAGTTTAAAATCACTTTCAGTGAAATTCAGCACAGACGGCATCAGCAAACAATAAGCTAATCGTACATTATAGTGATAATAATAAGAGTATCGTAGTGTATGTCCAAAACCTTAAGAGACATGTGATGTTGTTATTACTATAGAGAGAGAGAGAGAGCGAGAGAGAGAGAGAGAGAGAGAGAGAGAGAGAGAGAGAGAGAGAGAGAGAGAGAGAGAGAGAGAGAGAGAGAGAGATCAGGACTCACGCGTTGCAGTAGGGTTTCTTGTCGTAGCCTTTGTAGTTCTTCATGTTCAGGGTCATCTTACAAACGTCGCAGTGGAAACATCCTTTATGCCAGTTCTAGAAACAACACACACACACACACACACACGTCAATATTGTATTTGATGAGTCAGTTCCAGGCGGCAAACTTTGTGACTGAAAAGTAAAGCTTCATGTGTTAAAGCTGCATTCTCTCTAGTGTCCACCAGGGGGCGACTCCTCTGGTTGTATAGAAGTCTATGAGAAAATGACTCTACTTCTCTCTTGATTTATTACCTCAGTAAACATTGTAAACATGAGTTTATGGTCTCAATCTCTAGTTTCAAGTCTTCTTCAATACAGCATGATGTTCATTTAGTAAATGATGGTCCATTTAGAGTCACACAGACCATAAAGCAGGGGATGCTTTAGGGGCGGGGCTACACAGTGATTGACAGGTCTCTACCACGGCGTTGTCCGGTCTTAAAACTTTAACCCTTAAGTGTGTTTCATAACTTTAAGTGTGTTTTCACTTCATGAAAGTTTAATTGTAACATTTTTGTCGCATTAAAAATGTCTTATTCGTGTCACTTCTGGTTGCAAAAAACAAGATGGTGACGGCTAAAAAGCAAGATGGTGAAAAATATAAAGACAAGATGGCGACAACCAAAAACCTCGACGGCGGCCTCCAGAAACCAAGATAGGAACGACCAAAACCCCAATTTGTGGTGTCCAGAAACCAAGATGGCGACGGGCGGCAAAAAATGACAAACACAAAGCTCCATGGCGGTCCAGAAAACTAACGGGTGACGTCATGGTGACGACACCCACTTCCTGTATCAGTCTTGACTTCCAGGTGCAGCAGCAGACATTTTGAGGTTTATTACTGTTTTTTGGTAGAAGTTCAAGTCTCCGCACCGCCCTCTTCACAAGCCCGCCTGTCCGTCAAACAGCATGGGCGGGACTGTCCGCCTTGCACTTCCTGATTGATGCGGTTTTGACATGCGAGTGTTTAGAAACTAAATATAAACACACAGTGGGAGGCTGGATAAAAACGTGACAGACCCCAGAGCGGGAAAACTGAAGTAAGTCAGTTCGCTGCCAAACATTTGCTCGTTCGATCTCCGGTTCAGACCTCTCTCCATCTGTCCTGCATTAGGATTATTCAAATCCCTCAGAGAGTGAATCGGCTCCAAATTATGTGTTTGAGTTTTTAATGTGGTCACATGTCTGTGCTTCATTTCAGTGAAAGAGCACGATGCATCCAAACCCACAGGAAGGGATGAGCGGAGCCTGATTATTCATACTGCTATCGACATAAACGTCTGTCGATAGCAAGCGTTTTAGAAACTGGTCTCCATTGAAGAGTCTGTCCACCAGAGAGCACTGACGAGGTTTTTCATCTATAAATGAAGTACACGTTTCAAATATACAGCATCGATACATCAATACTTATACAATATACTGTATATTAACACTCAATACACTAGAGGATACAGTATAAATCTAACTTTTAGCTCCTTACCAACAAGTGATGCTCCGCTTTGTAAGTTATAACTGACACAAAAAGTCTCATTCTAACAGCAGATCCTAAGATAATTAAACCGATTAGCTTTTATTCTCACGCTAAATTTGGGTTTTTATGTTGCCGTAACTACAGCGTAAAAAGAAGTGACACCTCGTCTTTAAAGGGAGCCGATTAAAGAGACTTTTGTCAGCACTATAAAATCATTTTTTGAGCTCTTTTATTCCCTTTATTCCCACTTCAAAAAGAAGTCACGTCAGCTTTTACAAAACAGGACTGAAGGAATGTTCTTGTTTGTTACAAAGTGGATCTTGTTTTGTTGGAGTGGTGATATTCTAGTCTTCTATCAGAAGGTGGGAGCTGGTTTCACGTGCTGTGCCTACATGCTGTTGTGTCATCTGATGCCTCATAGGACAGACAGCGAACGCAGAAGATAAATTAATAATGTTTCACCATTATGCAACTGACTATTACAGAGGTGTTGCCACGCAAACACGAATAAGCAACACTTGCTTTTGTTTACTGGCATCCTAAAATATTCCTCTTGCATCCCTTATTAATTCATTCAATGCCGTGTTGTTATATGTGTATGTTAGGCTTTCTGTCAAACACATTTTTTATTTCGAGTATAATTATAGTCTTTTATGATTGTAAATAGAATCCAAAGAGGATTTTAGTTTGAATCCCAAAAGCTGTTTTGAACCAGGAAAGAAAACTTCCCATCAAGAGTCATTTAGGCTGATAAAAGAATATTAAAAGGAATATTTTAAAAAGTAAAGTGATGTATGAAATGTGCTAAATTAACAATAAACGTCCCACCTTCAGTCTCTATTATAGTATTATATAACTTTGGGGTTAAAACTAAATAAAAGAAGATTACAGGTTTCATCTGATTGGCTATATATTCCTTTAATGATTAGAGGACAGAGAGATAATAGATGATTAACTTCTGTTTTCTTTTAGATAGATGGATAGATGGATAGATGGTACAGGTAAATAAAATAACAGAGTACAAATATTAAATATCAAATTCCCAATATATATAACAAGAGTAAAAATATTAGATATTTAAAAAATGCACAATATATACAATGAAAAAGAATAATATTACCTAAACGGTAGCAGTGCAGAGACTGAACCACTTGACTCGTACGCATTGATTATTGTTGGATAAACACACGTGCTCACCTTGTCCAGGCAGCTGACTTTCTCCGTCGGATAGACGATCTTCCCACAGCGGGCACACTGGGGGTTCATCCTCCGGACCTCCTCGGTGCTCCAAAAACGGATAAATCACACTTGTTAAATACGACGGGTGGTAGTTGTTAATGTCCACAGCGAGAGCCACAAAAAAAAAACTGCCGGAGAAACGGTCCCGTTCAGCGGCTTCACGGTCCGGCTGTGAAGGCTGGATGCTGCGCTGGTTCACTCCGACAATCCGACAAGCTGGCAGGAGTTAGCACGAAGCAAACCGGAAGTTAGTAGAGATAAAACAGGAAGTGAAAGAATAAAAATAAAAACGTCTGAGAATTATTATTTATTATTTTGCTCAATAATAAATAATAATTTTGAAAACTACAGTCTATACGTTTAAGTTAGTTTAGAGAATACGTTGCTTTTCATTAAATCATTTTGAGTGAGACAGATAGTAGTTCAGCTAACTCACAGCTTAATTATCTACTCATTTAATTAAAAACAAACTGAAGCACTTATCACATACTGATACAACATTTACAACCATTTCAAACAGATATTAAAACCTTTCTGCTGCGCCTTTAAAATTAGATTTCAAGTGAGGCTGCATCAGAATCCAGTGTTTGAAGAGGCCGCACATTGTGAAAGCTTCCATTGTTATAAAATGTCTTCAATTCAATACTGAGGCCCATACGAATATACTTTCTTTTTTATTGAATATATATATAATATAGCAACAATATATGCGACAAAGTGCAAACACATTCATTTTTTCATTCTCATATCCGCAAGTAGGACAATATCAATAAACCACATGAAACATATTTTTAATGATTGTGGCCAATATATATATATGTTCATATATTCTGAGCAGGACATTTTACATTTGTAAAAATAGAAACATATCTTTGGCATTTCTTACTGATCAACATATATTCTACAATGAACATCAGACACACCCATTAGTCACTTAACAATATATGCTATAAAATAATACAACAATAAAGTTATTTTGTGATAAAATATGTCTTCTGGAATATATCTCTATAACTCCTCTCATTGGCACCACACACAACATATAAAAATATAATTTACATGTTTTTGTGATGGCCTCTTCTTCATGGGCTTATGTAATATTTATATATATATATATTAGATTATATATATATATTGTAACAGTAGACAGTAAAGATTGTCTTCACTCTGACCGTTAACAAGCACACACCTCCCCCTGCTGGCTAATGAAGGCACACAATCCATGAAAGAGTTCATATGAGATAAACTAAGACATGCTGATCACATCCTCTAATCTCACGGTTAAATCCCAACTCACTAATCCGTTTCTCCTCCTTCAGCCATTGAGTGTTAAAAAACAAAGCTAGGTAAAAAAAATTACAAATCTACACCAAGCAAAATGCTAAAAATATCATAATTTCATTCATATCTTTCAATATGAACTCTCACTACTCCGACTAAGCCTCTGCTGTTAAATTTCATTTCACGACAGTCACGTGCTCGCCCACTGACCAATCACAGCACAGGATCTCACTGCAGCGCTGCTGCTAATGCTGACGTAGCTGTAGGCCTGCATGCCGCTCTGGCGCGTCAAATAATCTCAAACTAAAGATCTGATTGGTTGAACACTGACAATCAACAATATCGTCCCCATTCATTTAAACTGCACATGGATTCACTGGTGAGTCTGCAGGCCTGGGGCCTCTCTTCTACCTAGAGACACAGAGGTGAACTCTGATTGGATAAAAGCTCTACTTAAAACAAGCTGCACTGAAGCAGAGCAGCTGAGCAGCACAGTAGCTGTGCAATGAGAAAATAAGATAATGGAAACATATTTTTATAAATTATGATACATGTAGTGTATTTAAGAAAAATTATAAAATTATAAAATAGCTCTAACTTTGTGATTCTGTTTAGGCCAGCAGAGAAGGCTTTGAAGGCCCTGACGGCCCAACACTGCACCGTACACATGTACACTGTGTACATGTACTGTGTACACAGTACATGTACACAGTGTACATGGTGAAACATGAAGCCACAACAGCTCTGATCTTTGCAGGAGATGAAATATTGACTGAAAGTCACGATTGTGACTTCATGAACTAATGAAGTCCTGATATCAGGATGACGATGATGAAGACGAGTCTGTAAATATTCATCATCAACAGACTCAGCTTCCACAGAACGACTCTGAGGAATCACGTTGAATGTCTGTAAATGTTTTATTCTGCAGCAGTTTAGCTTTAAATGTTGTTCAATGTGAACGTTGCTGTGAAGCCAGTTTGAGAACTCGTTGTTGTTTTACAGGTTCAGAGAACTTGTGAACAAAACCACCGTGTTGTTGGTAAAAACATGAAAGTTGTTTCTGTTTGATTGTCTGACGTTGGATGAAGCTGAGTATCTGCACGATAACGAGGTGAACGATTCATCCAAAGGAGAAGGTTTTGGTTGGTGGTCTCGACGTGCTGCTCACTTTACGTCACTGATTTCACCCCAAAACACGGATTCACCCCAAAGACCCTCGTTGATCTAAAGAGACAGTGAGGATCCTTTACCTGGTCCTGAACCAGTCTGTTAGTCCTGATCCTCTATATCAGGGGTCCCCAAACTTTTTCCTGTGAGGGCCACATCACTGAACATATCGTTTGACCTAGGGCCCGATCATGGGGGGGGGGGGGGGGGGGGTTCTACTCGCAGGTGAGCGACTGTTGCGTCGTGCACGCGGATCGGGGCGGAACACCGCCGTGCGCGATACAGGCTCCCGTCTCTTCTACTTCTACAGGGTGCGCGCATGACAGCTCTCATCTCGTTCGCCCCCTGGTGGTTGGCTGATTAAAATTCGATTAATTGTGCAGACTGAAAAAAAATCATAATGCGTCTCTGGTATTGTTCAGGGGGCCGGACCAAATGTGGAGGCGGGCCGCATCCGGCCCGCGGGCCGTAGTTTGGGGACCACTGCTCTATATGAACCAGTCTCAGTGTTAGTCCTGATCAGAGACCGGTCCACCGTGAACAGATCCGGAGGGAGGAGGAGAGCTCAGCTCCCGGCAGCATCAGCTCCTCCTCCTCCTCCTCCTCCTCCTCCTCCTCCTCCTCCACCTCCTCCTCCAGGAGCAGAGCTTCTCCTCTCTGGGAGTCAACAGCGACACCACGCTGCTGGAGACCCAGGACGTATTGCTGGACCCGCTGGAGGGAAGGGAGGCACGGGAGAACCAGAACCAGGACTGAGAGGAGCAGACTGTCAGACCTGCTGCAGTAACATGAGAGGTTTTCTAAAGAGAGTCTGGAGCTCAGAGACACTACAGCTTTAGACCACAGGGGGCGACAGAACCACCACTAAGTTAAAGTTCCTCACAGTAACTTTAAATACAACAGATCACTAAAGAACAAAGAACAAACTACGATGAACATGATGTGAAGACGGAATGAAAACATGAAAATAAAAGATATTTTTATGTATTTATTGAGTTCAGGTTCAGGTTTTATCTTCTCTTCCTGTTTGTTACAAGCTAATCTGAGTCTGTTATAACATGAGAAAAGGCTGGTATTGGTGGTAATAAGGTAACTTCATACATGTGACATCAACTCTCACTGTTACTGAGAAATATGAGTAAATAAAGTGCAGAACTCCATCGTTCCACAGGGAGGAGCTGCAACAGGAAGCAAAGCAGAAACATCATTTACATGTGTTCATCTACTGTCATGTTGTCATGAACACAACTCATCAGCAGAGACACTTTAGGGTCACAACACATGAAGGAACCAAAGGACTAAACTAAATCCAGGTCCAGGTGCAGTGAGGAGCAGCAGGACTGGAGGAGTCCAGATCCTCTGATGATCCTCTGATCAGATCCAGAGGATCACAGAGATGATGGTGGACTCAGTCTGAGTGAGAATTCTTCCATCTGAGGAGAGAAGAAGAAGAAGAGATGAACGAGTGTTTGCAGAGACTCCCTTCATCAGCTGTCAGTCAGTGATGCAGCTCATCCAGTAGAAAGAGCAGCAGGACTTCAGTCCTTTCAGCTCTCATCTTAACGTATTGGAGTGAACACACTGAGCTCCAAGCTCACACACCTGCAGACACTTTGGACATCAAGTCTGTTCACTCTGCACATTTCACTCAAGTACACAGTGGAGATAAAGAGCTGAGGGTCCTGAACGCATCACGACTGCAGAAACAGAGAGGTGTTCACTGCTCACTGTAATGATGGGTTCAAAGCTGATAAAAACCACAGTCTCACTGACATTTGAACGTCTCATCTCTTTGAAATATTCCAATGAGAGAGAACAGATCAGATCAGATTGATGGATGAGGACCACTGTCTCTATACATGTTGAGATGCTGTCAGCTGATAAACAGCGGGATTTCCTGCAGACTTGAACACAACAACAACAGTCGTCTTCACATCAACTCAAACACATGATCACAACAAGCTTCTGGCTCGTCTGATTGGCTGACTTTCTGTCCAATCCTGAAGCCTGTCAGCGTTCTCCTCTCACAGCTTCACTGAGAAGGTTGGAGGTTTACAGGAAATACTGGATCAGTGTTTAGTTCAATACTGCTGGAACCAGCATGGACTGAGTCCAACCCTCTACTGACCTCAGAGTCTCCAGTCTACAGTGTGGACTCTCCACAAGATCACACAGCAGCTTCACATCTGATTCCTTCAGGTTCATGTTGTCTCTCAGATCCAGTTCTCTCAGATGGGAGGAGGGGTTGGACTTCAGAGCTGAGGCCAGAGAAGAACAGCTGATCTCTGACAAACTGCAGTTCCTCAACCTGAATAAAGAATAAATGAAGAAGATAAGAATCCATTTATAATCCAATCAGATGTGTTCATGTTGTAAATGTGTAGCTCAACATGACTCTGTCCTCATCAATGAGCTTTTCTCTTTGTCGTTGTGTTATTGTGGATCATCATCATGTCAGCCTTCTACACACATCATCCAAATGTCACCACAACATTCATCACCTATTGATGTCAACACAGATGAACACCATGCTGCTGGTCTCAGTCAGGTCTGCAACTAGAGGATCAAGACTATAATGATCCTTTAAACAGCTGTTTTATGAAATATGACTCGATGTGTGTCTGTGTGTGTGTCTGTGCGTGTGCGTGTGCGTGTGCGTGTGCGTGCGTGCGTGCGTGCGTGCGTGCGTGTGTGTGTGTGTGTCCTAAAGATCAACATCAATGATCAGATATTATTTGTGAAAACACATTTAAATGAACAAAAACCAAAATAAATATTTCTCTTCATCAAGTAAACGTCATCAATATAAAACAAGTATTAGTTCAGAGGATCTTCTGTCTACAGATGTGACCATTGACCAACAACTAGAAACATTCATTGACTTTAACAACTAACAGTGGACATGTTCTACAGGTTCTTTAAGAGAACATTCTTTTGTCACTGCAGAATAAAATTAGTTCAAGAAACATGAAAATATGAATAAAAACTAATTTACAACTTTCTGGATGTAAGTTGTGTTTTTTCATAAATTAGTGAACTGACCTCAGAGTCTCCAGTCTACAGTGTGGACTCTCCACAAGATCACACAGCAGCTTCACTCCTGAATCCTTCAGGTAGTTGTCACTCAGATCCAGTTCTCTCAGATGGGAGGAGGGGTTGGACTTCAGAGCTGAGGCCAGAGAAGAACAGCTGATCTCTGACAACCTGCATCTCCTCAACCTGAATAAAGAATAAATGATGAAGATAAGAATCCATTTATAATCCAATCAGATGTGTTCATGTTGTAAATGTGTAGCTCAACATGACTCTGTCCTCATCAATGAGCTTTTCTCTTTGTCGTTGTGTTATTGTGGATCATCATCATGTCAGCCTTCTACACACATCATCCAAATGTCACCACAACATTCATCACCTATTGATGTCAACACAGATGAACACCATGCTGCTGGTCTCAGTCAGGTCTGCAACTAGAGGATCAAGACTATAATGATCCTTTAAACAGCTGTTTTATGAAATATGACTCGATGTGTGTGTGTGTGTGTGTGTGTCTGTGTGTGTGTCTGTGCGTGTGCGTGTGCGTGCGTGCGTGCGTGTGTGTGTGTGTGTGTCCTAAAGATCAACATCAATGATCAGATATTATTTGTGAAAACACATTTAAATGAACAAAAACCAAAATAAATATTTCTCTTCATCAAGTAAACGTCATCAATATAAAACAAGTATTAGTTCAGAGGATCTTCTGTCTACAGATGTGACCATTGACCAACAACTAGAAACATTCATTGACTTTAACAACTAACAGTGGACATGTTCTACAGGTTCTTTAAGAGAACATTCTTTTGTCACTGCAGAATAAAATTAGTTCAAGAAACATGAAAATATGAATAAAAACTAATTTACAACTTTATGGATGTAAGTTGTGTTTTTTCATAAATTAGTGAACTGACCTCAGAGTCTCCAGTCTACAGTGTGGACTCTCCACAAGATCACACAGCGGCTTCACATATGAATCCTTCAGGTCGTTTCCTCTCAGATCCAGTTCTCTCAGATGGGAGGAGGGGTTGGACTTCAGAGCTGAGACCAGAGAAGAACAGCTGATCTCTGTCAAACTGCAGAGCCTCAACCTGAATAAAGAATAAATGATGAAGATAAGAATCCATTTATAATCCAATCAGATGTGTTCATGTTGTAAATGTGTAGCTCAACATGACTCTGTCCTCATCAATGAGCTTTTCTCTTTGTCGTTGTGTTATTGTGGATCATCATCATGTCAGCCTTCTACACACATCATCCAAATGTCACCACAACATTCATCACCTATTGATGTCAACACAGATGAACACCATGCTGCTGGTCTCAGTCAGGTCTGCAACTAGAGGATCAAGATCAGATCAGACCTGTTGGACTCAAAGACGGTTCATGACTTCATTGGTTCCGTGAGCTTCTTCTTTGTGTATCTGGTAGCTTAGTAGCTTCATGTGTTCAACAGGAGAGGTCCACATGTGTTCAGGTGTGTCTTCATGTCATCTGTCCATCACCAGAGTTCTTGGTGGCAGTAATCATTCCTCCTGTCAGACTGAGTGTGAAGTGGTCCCTTCATAACACAACTACACTGAAGAAATCACTTCACAAGTTCAGCTGAAACTAATATGAAGCTTCAGCAGTCTGAGTCAGACGAACCAAAGTTACAGACTATTGAGGAGCAGATTCCCTCTTTGAGTTCCTCTTCCTCCACTGAGCTCAACAAGGAAACACTGAGTTCAACCCGCCTGCTACGTACTGCTGAGGAAGGTAGTACACAGTACATGTACTGTGTACAGTACCGGTACATTGTGTGTACATGTGGATTCACCATCAATTTAACTGACAATATTTAAAATCTACAAAGTTGATTTCTCTCTTCTCAAAAGTTCTCATTAGTGAATTTAGTGATGAAACTGTCACACTGTAGATTTAGCTTTTGTTAGCATGCTACATGCTACATGCTACATGCTACATGCAACATTTTGGTCAAATCAGCACAAACTGCTCGTATAGTGTGAGGTTTCAAATACAGCCACTGTCAAACACAACAGACTGACTTGATACATGTGAAGCCTCAGATTAGTTCAGATCAACTTTACAAGTCATTTCTACAGAACTAGACTGTGGATTTAGTCCTGAACATCACAGACAGTGTGGACAGATTACAGACACCAAGAACTCTTGAATGGACGTTTGGACACGTGAGTGTTGTGTTGAGAAAGACCTGAACCAATATGAACCGGCCCTTTAAGAACAACATGTGTTTTGTGTTGCAACCTAAAGGTCTGTGTCTTCAGATAAAGAGACAAAACATGAAAACAGAACCACAGTTAGACCTGCTGTCAACAAGAACCTGGAAACAAGTTAGAAGCTTAAACATCTACAGTTTGATGATGTCATTCATCATCATCACTTGTTGAAGAGCCACTTCCACTATGACTGGTCTCAGCTGACATCTTGTTCTAGTAATGACAACAGAGACTTGTGTTCTCAAAGCCTGCTCTGTGGAGACGTGTGGGCCTGTGTTAGGCTGCTGCTTATTACTCTGAGCTCTGCTTTAATCTCACCACAGCAGCTGTGTGGTTGTCTCTGTAGCAGCCTCATCAGCTTCTGATATCATGAAGATCACCACAGTTCACAACTTCACCTTCATTCAGCTTTGCATTCAAGTCTCTCTGTTCACACAGAGTTTGTATCTGCTGTCATCAGATCTTCATCCTCCTCCTTCATCTTCCTCACACACTCTACAGCCTCATCAGGACTGACATCACCTTCACTGACTGATGGACCACAATGAGAGTCTGTGGAAGCTAAACACTCTCCTGTCAATCACTTCATTTCTCTACTTTCTGTCACTCTAACAAATATTCAGCTTTTGTTTTCAGGCAAATCCTGAAACCTTTCAGTCAGTGAACTGACCTCAGAGTCTCCAGTCGACAGTGTGGACTCTCCAGTCCAGCAAACAGCGGCTTCACTCCTGAATCCTTCAGGCTAGGGTTTATACTCAGGACCAGCTCTCTCAGATGGGAGGGGTTGGACTTCAGAGCTGAGGCCACAACTTCAACGTGAGTCTCTGAGAGTCCACAGTGAGTAAGTCTGTAATGACACAAATATTACAACATATTATTATGAAAGAGGACATTTAATATTTACTTCCTGCTTCCTGTTTTGATGAACATTAGCTCTTCACATCAGTGGTTCAGCTAATCTCATCTCACTGTGTTTCACATGAAACAATAACTCTCATCACTCTCTCTCCTCCCTGCAGACTTTTAATCTTTGTTTCTCTTTAATGTGCAGATGAAGGGAGACAAAGTGTCGTTACATTGAGGCTTCCATAATGTCCAGTCTGTCAGTGTGATCTGATCCCATGTCTGTCTCCACAAAGTCAGCATGAAGCCTTCTTCATTAGAGAAGCAGTTTAACAACTAGAGCTCCCTGCTGCTGTCAGGTTCACCTCCAACACATCCAGAGACAGCTGAGCAATGTTACAGCACTGAGACTTTTCTCTTCTTGTGCTACTAAATCACTGTTACAGCATTCAACATGATCAGCAACAGTTACAGACTCAATTTAAAATATGATATTAATGATAAAAACAATCATTTATCTACACAGAACTTTACAAAATGTGTTTTAAAGACATAAAAACAGATATACAGTGTGTATATATTTATATATACACACTGTATATATAAATAAATATAATAATCCACCATCACCAACTGCCTCACAGATATAAAACCTGGATGGAAGCCAACGTCCTCAAACTCAACAGCAACAAATCTTTAATCCTCATCATCCCAACTCACGAAACAAATCCCAGCACAACTTCTCCCTCTGCACCGATGGCACCACTGTTCCTGCTTCCACACATGTCCGTAACCTCGGGATCATCTTTGATCAATCTCTCTCTGTTGAACGCTACGTCAACCACATCACAAAAACGCCTTCTTTCATCTCAAAAACATCGCCCGTCTCCGCCCTCCCTCTCCTCCTCATCCTCGCCTTCATCACCTCTCGACTGAACTACAGCAGCAGCATCCTGTACGGCTCATCCACCAACATCATCAACACACTACAAAACATCCAGAACTCAGCTGCCCGTCTGCTCTCCCACTCCACCAGAGACCACATCACCCCAGTCCTTCAGAACCTCCACTGGATCCCCATCCAGCAAAGAATCCAGTTCAAGATTCTCCTCATCACATACAAAGCCCTCCACAACCCTGAACCCCTTCATACCTTTAGACCTCCTCAGATCCTCCTCACCCTCCTACTCTGTCCAAGCATCGGACCTGGGGGGTCAGGGCCTTCTCCTCCCTCTGGATCTCCTCCCCAGAACCTCAGACATCCTCCGTCACAAACTGCACTTAAATCTCATCGATTTAAATCTGCTTTTAACCTGTAAAGTCAGTTCTGCATGTTTTATTGTTCATGTTGTTCCTTAATGTTATGATGTCATCTATTTAGTTTATATTATAATTACTTCGATTGTTTCTGTTTTCACCATGTAAAGTGTCTTTGTGTGCCTTTTAAAGCGCGATTCAAATCAAATGTATTATTGTTATTATTAATATTAATATTTTCATTATAATGAAAATGATTATTGTTAACGTCTGTTAAAGGTGGAGCTTACATGATGCTGGATAGTTTAATAAATAATAATGATTCATATTTTAATTCTTAATTATTTTGTGAGTCAAATGTGAATCTTCAACATTTAACATTTCTCTGTCAGGTAAATGTAGAACTACAATGTTGTCCTCTGAAGTAGAAGTACATCACATTCCATCTGACCCTACAGGGTCTGGATCTTAGGAGACATACAAGGACTTCATGTGAACCACAATAACAATACTTCTTATTCCTCAGCTGGGTAAAGGTGAATTCTACTAAAGTAGAAATCTGAACTCCTTCATGGAGGCAACGGATAAAAGAATCAACATCCTGCAGTTGAGCTGAAAAGATGTTGAACAGTTTGAGGAGGAAACCAGCAACGTATGAAAACATGTGGACTCTTTTCTGGCCTCACTGCTACCATCATTACAGCCCACTGGCTGTGAAGGAGTCTAACATGTGTCCTCCTGTGCTCTCATTGGCTACTTCATGCTGTCATACGAACTTCATTCACATACTTTAGGACCTCACATCTGACTTTATTGAAGTTTCTATATTAATACAAATTAAAAGTCAATTCATGTAAATGTATGTAAACAGTCTGAGGTAGAACCCTGAACTCAAGTTGGTTTGTTGTTGTTTTCTGGTCCTATCTTTAAGAAGGGGGCGTGGCCTGATACAGATGGTATTTAAACTCTTCAGCATAGTGTTAAAATAATCAGGTGTTACCTGTAAGTGTGATGATGTCAGACACCTTGTAGAAGCTCCTGATGTAATAATAACTAAAGTACATGAAGTGATGACTGTAAAATACTGCTACATGTTGTGATGAAAGCTCAAACACAACCTCTAAAGTCCTTCATTTGTTTCACCAGGTTTGCATGTCGCCTCCATCACCCAAAGGAAGATAAATAGAGGAAGAATGATATCAATATAAAATATAACAATCATGAGGAATAAATAGAATAACTGTGTTCATTAACTTCACAGTGAAAACTAAACCAACTGAAACTGAAACATGTTTTCACTCGCAGCATTTCAAACATCAAGAACATCTGTGATGAAATATAACTGAATTATAATTTAGTATTAAACAACTGGAACACTATTTTAAGAATATGAATTTCATAATGTCTATATTAGAAGAACTAAACTACTGATCTACACTGATTCATCAAGTTAATCACATCTGGACTTACTCAGCCTTTCTGCAGTTCCTCACAGCTGGAATCAGTCTCCATCGTCCCTCCTCTGATGTGTTGTAGTTCTTCAGGTCCAACTCATCCAGAACCTCCTCTGACATCTGCAACATGTAGGCCAGAGCTGAGCAGTGGATCATTGAGAGTTTCCTCTTTGATCTCTTCTTCAGGAACTCTTGGATCTCCTGATGTACTGAGAGGTCGTTCATCTCCATCAGACAGTGGAAGATGTTGATGCTTCTGTCAGGAGAGATTTGATAACTGTTCATCTTCTTCAGGTTGTTGATGGCTCTCTGGATGGTTTCTGGACTGTTGTCTGTCTGACCCAGCAGGCCTCCTAAGAGTCTCTGGTTGGACTCCAGAGAGAGGCCATGAAGGAAGCGGACAAACAGGTCCAGGTGGCCATTTTGACTTTGAAGGGATTTCTCCATGGCTGTCTTCAGGAAGTCCTTCAGAGATGAATACTTGTAGTATTTCCCCATGAAGTCCTCCAGTACCTCTGTCTTCCTGTTTGTGAAACAGTGGAACATGTAGACTGCAGCCAGAAACTCTTGAACACTCAGATGAACAAAGCAGTAGACTGTTTTCTGGAAGATCACACTCTCTCTTTTGAAGATCTCTGTACAAACTCCTGAGAACACCGAGGCCTCCGTGACATCAAGACCACACTGCTGCAGGTCTTCTTGGTAGAACATGATGTTTCCTTTCTCCAGATGTTCAAACGCCAGCCTCCCCAGCTTCAGAAGAACTTCCCTGTCAGCCTCCGTCAGACTCGTCTCATGTCCCTCGTGGTACTTCTGCTTCTTCCTCTTTGTCTGGACCAGCAGGAAGTGTGAGTACATGTCAGTCAGGGTCTTGGGCAGCTCTCCTCTCTGGTCTGTAGTCCACATGTGGTCCAGAACTGTAGCAGTGATCCAGCAGAAGACTGGGATTAGACACATGATGTCGAGGCTCCTGGATGTCTTGATGTGTGAGATGATTCTGCTGGACAGCTCTTCATCACTGAACCTCCTCCTGAAGTACTCGTCCTTCTGGGGGTCGGTGAAGCCTCGTACTTCTGTTACCCTGTCAACACGTGAAGGAGGGATCTGATTGGCTGCTGCAGGTCTGGAAGTTATCCAGACGAGAGCCGAGGGAAGCAGCTTCCCCTCGATGAGGTTCGTCAGCAGCACGTTGACCGACGCCTTCTGTGTGACATCAGACACGACCTCATTGTTGATGAAATCCAATGAAAGTCTGGTTTCATCCAGACCATCAAAGATGAACACAACTTTACAGACAGAGAGCTTCTCTGCTGGGACCTTCTGTAATGTTGGATGGAAAACACGGATCAGCTCGAGAAGACTGTACTGCTCATCTTTGATCAAGTTCAGCTCCCTGAACGAAAGCAGAACCACCAGACTGACATCTTGGTTCTCCGAACCCTCGGCCCAGTCCAGAGTGAACTTCTGCACCGAGAAGGTTTTTCCAACTCCAGCGACGCCGTTCGTCAGAACGACTCTGATGCGTCTCTGTTGGTCAGCTGAGGCTTTGAAGATGTCGTGGCACTTGATCGGAGTGTCATGGAGGGTCTTCTTCTTGGAAGCTGACTCCAGCTGCCTGACCTCATGTTGGGTATTAACCTCTTCACTCTGTCCCTCTGTGATGTAGAGCTCAGTGTAGATCCTGTTGAGGAGGGTTCCACTTCCTGTTTCATCACTTCCTTCAGTCACACGTTCACATCTGTTCTTCAGACTGATCTTATGTTCATCTAAAACCTCCTGCAGACCACTATCTCCTGAAACAGAGAAACCAGAGAGAACATATAAAGAAGATATGATATTGATTTGACTAAAACAATCAGTGAACAATGAAATCAGGCTGATATCTGAACCTACAAACGGGGACACGTGAGTGAAAGTAACTTTCAGTTAGATTCAGTTAGAAGCTACTAAAGTAGTGAGATGTGAACACAGAGAGCTTTCTCTCTGGTCACCAGCACAGACAGTGTTGATCCAGTCAGTGTAGCTACAGACGTGGCTTTGGTTTGAGGGAGGAGACCGTTATTGAGAACATTACATCAACTATGTGTTGATTGTTCTTATTTCCTGTTTTGTTGAGCTGTAGCCGACAGACAAAGTTAATAGAGCGACTGTTAAAAGTCCAGTTATGAACGATGTGGATCAAAGATGTGTGTCTGTGTTTTAGTTGTTATAAATACATTCATCCTCACATTGAGTTCATATTCCTCACACAGAGCCTGTTGGTTATATTGCCCGGATCGATCTGCTCTTTGAAACACACCGCGGCTCCGTCTACAAACAGACTAGGACCGTCTATGAATCAATGAGACCTTCTTCCTTTGTGTGTTTACATCCTTCAATCCAACACGTGTCTCTGTATTAAAACAACACGTCCTGTTTCCAGACATGAAGACATCAGCAGAGAAATGGACAGTCTTACTTTGGACACTTCTGGTCTCACTGGCTGTCTGCAGTCCAGCTCTGGTTCTGGATCTGGACGTCAGCTCCTCCTCAGAATCATGACTCCTCTTCTTCTCTCTGTAAAGACATTTATTTAGAACTAAAATGATTTGTTGGTTGTTGATGAAAAACATCCAGATGTGGACTAAAGTGTGTAGAAGCTCAGATGTTCACAGAGAACAGTTAAAGTGTTACTTTTCTCTTTGAATTCAGCGTTCAGTCTGTCATGAAAATGTTCTTTTATTGAAACTCTCCTGCTTTCATGAACTCTAATCAGCTGCTTTTCCTATCAGGCTGTCTGATGAAACATTTAGTGATCTGTCTGTAGTTTGTTTATAACTAACTCAACACTTCCTGCAGCTCCTTCACAGTAAAAGTCCTCCATTAAAGAGAGCTGATCATGTCCTTTACTGTGTCACAGTGTCTGTGATCAGCTCAGCTTGAGTTGGTTGTGTTTGAACTGAGGTCAGAAGAGGTCTACATGTTGTGGTGGACCAACAGTCTAACACACAGCATGTAACAGTGGAGTCTCAGGTTCAAGTCCACACACTTTCCTTCTTCATGTCTGTTTTCTGTCACTTTCTACTGTCAACTATCAAATGAAGGATCAATTCAAACGTGATGAAAACAGAAGAGCTCCAAATGTACAGTTGACCATTTCCTGTCTGGTTTTTGTCAGCAGAGAACTTTTACATCAGTTCTGCTCATGATGTTTGTTCTAGACCTTCAGGATCAACATCTGGAGGAGAGAGTCTGAACTCAAAGGTCCACTTACTAAAGATTTAAAGCTTCACACTGAAAGCTCTGAATCTGTAGGAAGTGAACCTTTGAGCTTCATCTCATGAAAATATAATATAAATCTTTGAGCACAACATTTAGTCTTCATCCTCAATGCATCATCTTCATCAGGTCAGCTCACAGTAAAAACAGTCTCTTACTGTGTGTCTGAGGGTCCAGGTTCACTACTGAAGTCTGGAGGATCATCTTTGGACCGATCACTCTTCATAGACAGACAGATGGATCCTGGAGACTCTGCTCTCTGTCTGGACTGAACTCTGCAAACATCAAGATGATTTTATTCAGAATGAATCTTTGAAAACAACAAAGACATTCAAGTAGATCTGAATACACAAACTACTGTTACTGCAGATATTTAGAAGCTTTTAAAGTTTGTAGTAGTCCTCTTAGATTACATCACAGCTTTTCTAGGTGACTGACAGCTGTCACTGCTACTAAGAGGAAGAACCTCAAACTCAACTCAAAACCTCTAAATCTACAGAGAACACTGTCAGAGGTACAGGAACTGGAAATGACTCCTATGAATGAGTTAGTAGAAGTTCTCTTACTGTGAGTCTGAGGGTCCAGGTTCTTTACTGAAGACTAGAATAAGACTTTTGGACCGATCACTCTTCATAGACAGACAGCCGGAGACTAGAGACTCTGCTCCGTCCTCCTCTTCCTCCTCCTTCGTCCTCTTCCTCTTCCTCTTCATCTTCTGATCTGAAGTCAGTCTGAGAGTAAAACATTAACACTGACTGTGAGCTCACGACACAAGAATCAAGAGGAGAGATCAGGGCCCTATTCCTCGTACGTGGTTCAACTAAGTGGATCAAATGTCCTATTATCAGCTTAAATTAACTCGATGATTGACATCAGGCTATCTCGGTTCCTCAAAGGCTGATCCGCTCAAACAGTCTCGTTAATTTGAACCAGATCAGTCATCAGGATCGTTGCGCGTGTCCGTCCTACTTCAAAAGGAGGAAGCGTCGATCACCGAAACCATGATTTTCTAACAGTACAACGGCAAATAAACTCAAAGAAAGAGCCTCTTTTTACTCCGCTGACGAGCAGGAGATGATCATGAACGCATATGAGGAATTCAAGACCATAATCATGAGAAATCTAACGCTGCGAGGGCGAGACGAGAAGCATGGCAAAATATCACAGACGTCATTAAATGCGCAAGTGTTGGGAAAATGTATAGGTTAATTTTAAGAGCCTCATCACCTCAATCAATCAGATGATATTTCTTTAAATGTGCCTGCTGGCAGTAGGCTTCATGGAACGCATCATCCAATGAGATCTATAGCCAAAATAATTATATCAACTCGTTCAGAATAAGTAGATAAAAACAAGCCCAAAGAGAATCTAACTGATACGAATTAATAGATACTCATGAGGATATATGTACTGTATGCGCTTATGTATCATGTACTATATATATATATATATATATATGTGTGTATATACATGTATGTGTAGATTACCATATAGAATAGGAGTTTGAATATGCCCAGTGAGCACTAACCCGGATTTCAACGTTGATATTTGGTCTAAATCGCGTTTAAATCGGGTCTGAACGTCTTAGACCTATTTTCACCGTCATTTCACCCGGCTAAATTACGGTTACAATATCAACATGTCACAAAACACCAATTTCTTTTAAAATATTGATGGTTTGTTCAGTTGTAGGTTGAAAGAGACGCGATTTTGGTTACTTTAAACATATTTCTCCAAAATGATATTACGCTGGCCGTTGATATGTGGTCTACAGGAAGACGTGATTTCAACGCATTTAATGTTTCATATAAAACGTCATAAATATGGAACTATAGACTCTGTGCTGTCAACAAGAATCTCCCAGGACATCGTAATGAGAGCAGAGCACATTATGTCTGCATGTTCACGTAAAATACGAGTCTGTGTTTTCGGCTGCAACACGCATGCGCACGGACTCTGTTTATTTTAGTTGGAGACACCCAACGACTTGAGCAGCTCTTACTGAGTTGATGAGTGAAGTGAACGAGCTGACGGAATAAACGATGCTTCACGCTAACGACATACTCTGTAAGTACTTTAACTACTTTATTCCAATATTGTAAACCTAAATATTGTTACAATACCAAAAATAAGTTATGCCGACCATGCGGGCGAGACTGCTAGCTAGCGTTAGCATGTTAGCGAGTAGCGTTAGCAACATGTGTTAGTAAACGTTGAAGACGATGCTTAACGCTAACGACATACTCTGTAAGTACTTTAACTACTTTATTCCAATATTGTAAACCTAAATATCATTACCATATGATAAATAGTACGTTATGTTGACCATGCGGGCGAGGCTGCTAGCTTGTAGCGTTAGCATGTTAGCTTGTAGCGTGGATGAATGGACGAACAGTAAACATGTGTTAGTAAATGTTGGAGACTCTTTATATGGTCTGTTGCTGTAGCCCGACGTTATCAAAGAGTTGTAGGACATTTCACATGTAACAGACGACGGACAGCGAGTGGGGCTGTACACAGTCCAAAAGTCAATGTTTTTCTAATACTTGTTTTATTTACAGATGTCCAAGTTGAAAATATGGCAGACCTTCTGAAACCGGCTCCTGTGCGGCTTTGACAACGACATTTAAATCAGGAAAAGGAGATGATGGTTGTGTGTGTGTATATATAAAGAACGTTATTTATATTGTGCATTATATTGTGTGTATTTATAGGGGGTCTCGGTGCAAGACGTTAATAAATACAAATGAACGGTTGCCTGTCTCACTTGGTCTTTTGTCCTGTAAGTAAACTGATGTGTAACTATGTTTAAGTATTTAGTTGCTACATATTGATCTGAGAGCATTTCGAGGTGAAATCATGTTAAAACTGGTTCAAAAGTGAAAGTTTATTCGACGACTATTTATAGTCGTCGAATAAACGTTTAGTTCAGGTTTAGACCAGATTTCAACGGGATTTGCAATACTGGCTTTCAACTGATAAATGTGGATGTGGTTTCTTAGTACGCCTCTAAAATGAGGATATACTATTAGCACAATGTAGAGGACGAAAAATTGTAGTATTGCAAATCCCGTTGAAATCTGGTCTAAGCATGAACGTTCAATCACCGTCTATGAATAGTCGGCGAAAAAACTTTCACTTTTGAACCAATTCTGAACGTCTTTTCAACGGTGGGCGTAGACGTCTTTTAAACGTCTTTTCAACGGAAAAATGCTCACTGGGTCGTCTTCAACGTTTACTAACACATGTTGCTAACGCTACTCGCTAACATGCTAACGCTAGCTAGCAGTCTCGCCCGCATGGTCGGCATAACTTATTTTTGGTATTGTAACAATATTTAGGTTTACAATATTGGAATAAAGTAGTTAAAGTACTTACAGAGTATGTCGTTAGCGTGAAGCATCGTTTATTCCGTCAGCTCGTTCACTTCACTCATCAACTCAGTAAGGGCTGGCGTGTCTCCAGACTGTCCCCAACAAAAATAAACAGAGTCCGTGCGCATGCGTGTTACAGCCGAAAACACAGACACGTATTTTGCAGGAACATACAAGACAGATTGTGCTCTTCTCTCATGAGCTTCTTGTTGACAGCACAGAGTCTATAGTTCCATATTTATGACATTTTATATGAAACATTAAATGCGTTGAAATCACGTCTTCCTGTAGACCACATATCAACGGCCAGCGTAATATCATTTTGGAGAAATATGTTTAAAGTAACCAAAATCGCGTCTCTTTCAACCTACAACTGAACAAACCATCAATATTTTAAAAGAAATTGGTGTTTTGTGACATGTTGATATTGTAACCGTAATTTAGCCGGGTGAAATGACGGTGAAAATAGGTCTAAGACGTTCAGACCCGATTTCAACGCGATTTAAACCAAATATCAACGTTGAAATCCGGGTTAGTGCTCACTGGGTACTGTCATATCATTATGAGTGCTTTCATCCATCATGTAGTTGCAACCCAGCCATCAAGAGGACACAGGAGCAAGTAAACACTATCGCTTCCTCATCGATGGATCTCTGAGGAAGGGAGCTGACACTTTTTTTCCGGGGGAGTGGCAGCTGATCCAGCGGATCTAGCTCAAGCCTGCTCTGGAGCAGGTTCAGGCTTATGGATGTGTTGCTATGGTGATTTTTCCAAACTTGCTTCGAGGAACCGAAAAGCCTCACTTATGTAATCTCATCCTGGAAATTATCCAGCTAACTCAGTTAGCCACGTACGAGGAATAGGGCCCAGGAAGTAACACACCTACACACACACACACACACACACACACACACACACACACACACACACACACACACACACACACACACACACACACACACACACAGTAAAATAATCACATGTTGGATCAACACTCACCCTGCCTCAGCCTTCGGCTTCTCTCCTTCTGCTCTGTGACTCAAAATGGAGTCTGAACTTCCTGACAAACACATCAGGGTTCCTCCCTGTTCTCATGTATCTGGATCACATGATCACTGTAGCTCCGCCCCTCTTCTATTTACAGGAAATCAGCTGAGTTCCTGTAGAAGTGTGTGTGTGTGTGTGAGCTCACACAGATCCTCTTTTTATTACGATGTGTTTATGAGCGTCTCTCTCGGCTTGAACAGGTTGAATTAAAATGAGTTTTGGTCAAAATGTTGCTGCATTATCTTTATGTTTAAATCATGAACATGAATCTATGAGAGCTTTCTGTGTAAAGGTTTCTGTTCCACACTGTGAGGAACAACAACACAGATGAACATCAGCTGCTTCATGTTCCTCTGGATCTGGAGCTTTCTGTGTGACAGGAGGACGTGGGTTAAGGTGAACCACCGATCATCTGACCCTCAGACCCTCAGGACCCCCCCAGGTCTGAGTCCTGACCCTCAGGAGCCCCCCAGGTCTGGGTCCTGTCCCCGTCTCTTGTCCCTTTACACAAACAGTTTGACATCCTGAAGGACTCTGGTGACTCCATAATAGGTCTCCTATCCAAACACAAGGAGCACAGTCAGTGGGAGCAGGAAGCCCAAACAGTCACTTGGTGCCACCACAACAACCTGCTGCTCAACACATCCAACATCCATCCAGATCCAGAAGAACTCACAGCTGTAGAACATTCATCTGGTGACCTGTGGACAAGATGTGAAAACTGGTTCCTGAGTTGTAACTCTTTTTAATCATCCAAACAAAGACGGTACAGAAATCAAACATCTCCTTGTTCAGTTTGTACATTAAGCTACATTTTTATTACATTGGTCTCATTAGTGATATTTGTTTCTGTTGATGTTTCACATCCTATAAAACTGGTACAAATATATTCATCAACAGACAGAATGAGTTTCCAGATGTTCAGAAGAGTCTGTGGACTCTGGAAACACCTTCAGGACTGATGGAGGTGTTGCTGAAGGACTTTCTGGCTCTTCTTTTAAAGATTGGAGGATATTTATTATTCAAAGTCGTCTGCTTAGTTCAGTGACTCTAATTTAACGGTAAGACACGAGAGGCACAAAGGTGACTCTAAAATATACTAAAAACAGCAGACAGGACACTGACCCCTAGTGGACGGGAGGGGTCTTCACAGTAAAACACATTTCAATGAAAACAACGTTCACATTTAAACTTTATCTTGAAATGAATCTATAGCAGAGAAAAGTGGAAGTCGTACTAATCCAGCTGACACAAGAGGAAGTCAAATCAGGAAGAGTGAATTCAGACATTAATACTAAATACTAATAAAGACTTCAAGTGAGAGAGAGAGGTGCACATGTCAGACTTTGAGATTAATGAAGCATTGTGGGTATTTTATCAAACATTATAGAAACACATGACCCGGTACCACAGACCATAATGACATAGATAGGTTTCTATCGTCTCTGTCACTTCTTATCTTGACTTCCTGCTCGTAGGAAACTCTCCTAACTTACAGGTAACTGTGGAAACGAGCAGCAGCAACGTGCCGTGTGACACCTGTAGACCAGTTAACGAGCGCTCGTTAGTCAACATTCTTAATTGGCACAATTAGCGCCTGAATATCAGCAGTAAGGGTGACGATCATGGAGTGTTCATCCTTGAAAATGGCACAAAAATAATAAAAAAATAACTTTGCGATACTTTCGGACATAAAAAGTAAAATCTATAGTTTTAAAGACTTCAGCAGCGAAGTCACGGCGGACCTTCTGAAGCTAAAAGATGAAAGAATAAACAGACGTAAACATTCATACACACAGTAATAAATGAATGATTATTAACTGTGGTTTTCTTTAAGCTCATTTTCCCAATAATTAGTATAATTAATAAAACTCAATTAGACTCATAAAATAGTGATTTACTGTCTCAAAGTACATTTGTAAACTACTAGAATAAATGCTACTTCAGGCCGTGTTTCGTGTAAATAAAGACACAAACATGGACAGCATTTAATTCACACACCTTTCCTTAATATAATCTTTATTGCTTTTTCTTATTGGGTTGAATACAGAACAGGTTTACATCTCTTGACTTTGTGAAACACTGTCATGTTTTACAAACAGCAGGGGGAGGAGACGAGGGGAAGGAAGGAAGGAGGGAAGGAAGGAAGGAGACACAACCACAGAGAGGAAAACGTTTTCCACATGATTGTGTGTTAATGCTTTCTGATTGAGGTTCAGCATCTGTGTGTGTGTGTGTGTGTGTGTGTGTGTGTGTGTGTTCGCGTTGGGAGGAACGACGTGTTTAAATCGTCCTCTCTTGACGTTTCCCTTTGACCTCTGACCTGGACAGGAAGTTTACACTGAGGGTTAAACCAAAGTTAGGAAACGGTTTGAACCAAAACGTCCCAGATGAGAGGGGAGAACAGAACAACAACAACAAAGAAAGTCATATTCTGGCTGTAAAACCAGAAATCAAATGACATCTTTTATCTGTTTAGAAGATGACGAGTTCACAGTCAAGTGCTAAATGTAGTGATTGACAGTTCTGAATCATAAAAAAAAAAAAAAAGACAAAATAATCAGGACAAGTTGCAACTCAGGAAATAAGAACATGAAGCATTTTGAATAATGGATTTGTGAAAGACCCTGAGAGCGAGATTATATATATTTTATATATATATATATATATATGTATATATATATGTAGCGCGAGAAGAGATGGAGAAAGGAGAAAATCATCCATAATTGAAATTAGATTAACATGCAAAAAAAAAATAACTAACCTAAAACTCACCCTTTAACTGAACACAATGGATTTTCACAGTTTTTATACACATTTAAATGTCATAGAGAAAAAATAAATGACACCAAAAAAAATCATTTCTCAGCCAAACTACAAAAAGAAACAAACCCAGACATGTTCTCATATACAGGAGATCTACATAAAGCTTTTATTTGGATTCAGAAGGATTCTTATTGCCGATCCGCTTCGCACCGCCGCGCCCTACGGCAAGCCGGTTAGTCCACAACCCAAACCATCAGTTCCTCAAAACAGTTCTGCAGCATAAATGTGATAACTTGTTATTAATACATGGCTTCTTCTCAAGTCATTGTAGAAACTAACACACACACACACACACACACACGGGCTCCAAATAAATACATTTAAAAACAGTCCACGTGCATTCGAATGGAAGTCCAGTATTCATATGGCCGTGCAGACACACCCCTACACACACACACACACACACACACACACACACACACACACACACACACACACACACACACACACACACACACACACACACACACACACACACACACTCAGTCAGACGTACACATTCCAGAGGAAGAGGGATGTACAGATAGAGCTAACAAGACATTAAACAGTTGAGAGAGAGAAAGAGAGAGTTTCGTCACGAAAATAAACTTTAAAAAAAACGTCAAATTGTCTGAATTAATTATTGATCAAAATTTTAACGTGATCCAAAAATCTAGATACGGTATCTCATAATGAATGGAAATGTAGTAGAAGCCTTATTTCACCGTCCATGTTAGAATAGAGGTTTCGTGATTAAGCATTGCTATTTTTTGCATTTAGATAATTAACAAACAAATCTTCGACGAAATTAATTAATTTCACATATCGTGACTGGTGGATTAAATTACCGTCAGGTTCAATTTTGGTGGACTTTGACACGCAGCAAGACTTTTACCTGGTTGAATAAAGGAACGTTAAATGAAAAATGAAATGCTAACTCAACACAATAGCTAACTGTTTCCACAGTGCTAACCTCTGACAGAGCTGAAACTGGAGGAAGCTAACGGAACTTTTTAGCTGTGTAGCATTATCTACTCTTCAGTTGGTGTATTAACTGCTTTGTAAAAGCAAAATCAAGAATACATTTTTTTTTTTTTTTTGGAAGTAGGACGCTTGAACATTTTGTCCCCGTTAGCAACCAAGCTAACGAATAATAGCATGTTAGCTAGCTCTGAGAGGATGTTGTGAGTTACTAGTTCTAGCATGTTCCGGGCAAGCAGGAAGCACAACTGCTAAAACAATTCAAATATTTCCAGAAAGGTTTAACAAACTTTTTAAAAGGTAGAGCTGATGTTTTTAGTACGTTAACTGTTTTTTACTCCAAAAATGTAGCTTTTTGCTCAGGCGTTAACCATCTCTGGGATTCGGCTAATGCTGAAGATGGTTTGGATGCCCTGTCAAACCAGCGGAAAGTCTCTCGCTCTCTTCTCTCTTGATTGTGTGTTGCGACATTCCACTGTAGTAGTAGTACTAGTAGTAGAAGTAGTAGTAGTAGTTTTGGAAGTTGTTAGTGCCAGTTCACAGCAGCGTCCAGTCAGTCAGACAGTCGGTCCAATTGTTCAATATATTTCTCGCCATTTGGCCGACTACGTTGGCTGCCCGTCGCTGCTTTACAGTTCCGTTATGAGCCACTGAGGTTCGATTTGTTTTTGATTATGAGGTTGCTTGATATATATATATATAAAAAAATGTACAAGAAAAAGAAATTTGCTATATTCATCTTCACACGACAAAGAAAATGCACACACACACACACACACACACACACACACACACACACACACACACGCACACACACACTACTACCCGCTCCCCTCTGGTCATGATATCAGGATCAATAAGTGATCAGAACTGTCCGGTTGGGATGGTGCAAAGGGGGAATAAGCCCCTTGTCCTTGTGTCTGTTTGTGTGTGCAGCAGAGTAACACAGTTTAGGAACAACCCCCCCCCCCCCCCCCCCCCAACCTCGCCATCCATCTTTCCATCTCGCCATTCATTCATCCATCCGACAAATCATACAGAGACTGTAGGGTTACATTTTTTTAAATGTTCATCTGTTTTCCATTTGATAATCACAACTGATTGTCTCTACCGCCAAATCTATAACCACGTTTAGGTGTTTCTAAAAAAGCATTTGTCACGTAGTAGAAAAAGTTTCTTCCGTTTGTCTCTGGATGGACAGGAAAGAGGAACAGTAAGTCCACAAATTGACGTTCACGTAGAAGAAAGTGGAGCTAAATATGGACAAACGGTACCAAAGCGGTCCAGGGCCAACTCAAGATACTAATATTAATACTGGAAGGAGGCTAGCTAGACCTGCTATTAGCTAGAAATGCATTTAGCCAACTTAACGACGTGTTAGCTTGATCAACTGGTCAGTTAGCCCTAGCTAGCTAACAACTGAGTCTGTGTTTGATATATAAAAGGGCCCACTGCACAAAGCTGAGGCTAATGCTGAGCTAGCTCTAACTAGGGCTAACTGGCTGTACCAGAGAAATTAAGCAAGTTAAGGCATTGGTAGTTTTGGGTAACTTGTCTGGTCTTGATAGTTAGCCCTAGTTAGCTTGTTTTTGACTCTATGACTGATGTCCATTTAGCCATCACAGGCTAATAACGACAGCTAGCTGTTAGCCCTTGTTCAAACTCAGTGTTTGTGTGTGTTAAGGCTCATTGCACTAACCAGGCTAGCAATGACTTAGCACTTGCTATTTTTTATTCACATTGCTGTTGATATTGAGTTAGCCTTGGTTAGCTGCTTGTTTAGCCTGGGCCATCGTAGCAAGCCAAGCCAGTAACAACTTTAGACATGTTAGTCTTGGCTAGCTGTGTTTGAAGCCACGCCAATGAGTTAGCTCTGATTTGGCCCACTGTGGAAACCGGGCTAGCGAAGAATTAGCCCTGCTAGCCCCGTTTAGGAAGACATACGATTTAAAGGGTTTGCCTACAGAGCTGCTCATCTGTTGTTGTAATGGTTGCAGTTAAAAAGCAGAAGTTGAGGTAAACTGAACCTGGGTAACGTGTTAGCCGCGGAAATACATTAGCACTCTTGGAGGCCCTGTAATAAACCCTAAATGAACACTAGGGGGCGATGATGAGAGACAGGTGGGAGTCACACACACACACACACACACACACACAACAAAAATATTGATTTGTTCAGTTTAAAAAAAAAAAAAAAAAAAATCCACAAAACAAAATAATTCCCCTCCCTACACCTAAATATCACTGATAATCACACACACACAATACTCATCATAGCATCACGTGTTCAACTCTCTGTACACACATGGAATCAACTGAGAATGATTATGAATGAGAAAATATTAACACACAAACCAGCTCACAGGGCGGCTTTGAGGGATAAAGGTTCAATAGTGTGATAGGTTTAAAAAACAAACATGATCAACACTATATCTGCCTCCCCCCCCCCCCTCCTTTTCACAAAGATGCGACTTCAACAAGTTCGTGAATGTTTTTGTGTTTGTTTTTTTAGAGCCAGCAGAGAGACGGAGGAGGCGGGGGGGTGTTTCTTTTATTCCAGTTACAAAAAAAGCTTCCTTTTGTCGCACAGTAAGAAACGGCCACCAGCCACCGGGTGGAAGTCGTCACGTTGCTGGTGAAACTGGGTTTCGACCAGTTTGATTTTATGCAAAAAAAAAATATCTAAAAACGTCCGGTGGAGCCGGAGAAGTGGCTGGTGGATTATTTTTACAAAAAGCTGGTGGACAAAAAAACACAAAAAATCAAAAAAACAGGTTCCCCCCCGCTCACTAGTCCGCTCTCTGAAGATCTGAAGCTGGTTTTTAAATGTTGGGGGCGGAGCCTAGCTGTGATTTAAATACAGAAGTCCATCTCGGTCTTCGTCCGTCTCCTTCTGCGCCTCATAAGTTGATCATCAATCCTCAAACAGAATCTACAAACAATAATAAATCATAACTTTATTCTTTTTTTAAATTTTATTGCTGAAATAGATTCCCCGCACAAAAAAAAAGAAATAATAATAATAATAATAATGCAAATTTATTGTCATCATAAAAAGCTATAAAAATTAGATCCATCCCTCCGTAATAATGCGGATAAAGATTTAGCAAAAAAACATCTGGTAGAAGTCGGACTAGTAGTTAAGGCACTTCAAGAAAACAAGGTTTTCGTCTTTCTATCAAAAAAAGTTTTTCCCGGGCTTTTTTTTTTTGCATCATCATTATCATCAATGGCGTAGCGTCTTTCCGTCGTATGGCACTGTGGTGACGTTGGTTTGAACAGCCAGGGAGGGGGGGGGGGGGGTCTACCCTTAGTCTACCCCCACCAGAGGAGGCTCTCCGTTGGGCAGCTTGTGCTCCAGGGGAGGGGGCTTGGTGTGGATCTCCAGAAGCCCCTGGATGAAGCCCTCTGCTGGGGCAGCAGGCGTGGACTCCTCTGGGGGAGAGCCGGAGGACGATGGGGAGGAGGGGGAGGGGTCTTTGGAGACGTTCGATTCGGGCGTCGACTTCAGGTCGTCGTCGTCGTCGTGGTTAGTAGTTGTCTTTGTGTCAATAGCTTGTTGGCTGGGAGTCGTGTCGGCGGAGGGTTGTTGTTGTTGTTGTTGTTGTTGTTGTGGTGTCGAAGCCGGGTCTTCAGAGGTGACGGTCGTTGGTGGTTCTGGATCCACACCAGCTTGTTTTTCAGGGGTTTCTTCCTCCAGTGTGTCTGCTGCCTCCTCCTCTTCCTCCTCTTCCTCATCTTCCTCCTCCAGCTCCTTGAGTCTCTCGCTCTCGTTCTCCGACGGCGGGCAGGTGGAGGGCGGCGTCGGCGCGCAGGAGTCTCCGTCCTCGCTGGCGTCGTCGTTGGCGGCCGAGGCCCCGTCGGCCCCGCGGGGCTTCAGGTGGATCCTCTGGTGACGGACCAGGCTGTGCTTCAGGGTGAAGGTCCGCTCGCAGGTTTGACACTTGTAGGGCCGCTCACCTGGAGGGGCACAGAGATGGGGGGGGGGGGGGGGGGGGATTTATACGCAGAAAGTAGATCCAAAACAGACACAAAAAAACAAAACATGTAATTAAAAAATTTATAAAATTACAAAAAATCATTTAAATAATCTAAATAAATCAACAAAAATATAAAAATATATATATAAAAAAATCATATATGGCAACAACAAAAAATAAATGAACTAATAAAATGAATAAAAGACGAATATATATATATATATATATTATTAATATATATATGAGTAGATGAATACCTGTGTGGGACCTCATGTGTCGGGTCAGGTCCTGCAGAGACCAGAATCTCTTCCCACACACGTTGCAGATCTTCTTCCTCTTGTCCAGCCGTCTTCCTGTCGCCTCTCCTCCCTCTAAACTCTTTGGTTCCGACGCCTCCTCGTCGCTCCTCTCCTCCTTCTCCTTCTCCTCCTCCTCCGACTCCCCGCTCTCCCCTCCCTCGCTCACCGCTCCTGCTTCTTCCATCTCCACCTCCGTCCTCGTCTTCTGCTCCTCCTCTTTCTCCTCCACCTCCTCCTCCTCCTCCTCTTTTGTCGGTGTTTTGCTCTCCGTTGCCTCCTCTTTCGCCGACGGCTTCTCCTCCTCCGGCGGCGTCGGCGTCTCCTCGGAGAGGTGCGCCCTCTCGTGGCGAGCGAGCGTGGTGGCGTAGCGGAAGCTCTTCTTACACACTCGACACACGTGTTTGTACTCCGGCTGCTGCTTCGCCGCCGGGCTGCTGGACGAGGAGGAGGAGGTGGCTGTAGCTCCTTTCTCCTTCTCTTGGCTCTCTGGTGCTACTTGTGGAGCAGAGGTAGAGGATGATGATGATGATGATGATGAGGATGCAGGTTGTTCTTCCTGAGCCGGGCCCGAGGACGTGGAGAGCTTGAAGTCGATGAGCTTTTTGCCGAAGTTCAGGTCCAGACTTTTGTTGCTGTGACAGTCGTCATCGTCTGTGCTGTCCACCTGAAGAGAACGTCAGAGAACGTCAGAGAACGAGAGCATCAACACAATCAGACCTGTCAATCACCGTGTAGCCCCGCCCTAAAGCATCCCCTGCTTTATGGTCTGTTTGACTCTAAATGGACCATCATGTACTAAATGAACATCATGCTGTATTGAAGAAGACTTGAAACTAGAGATGTGAAATATGGTTCATGTTGCTTGTGTAAACACTGTTTATATTGTTAAGCTGTAGATGTGAGAAGCTTAATTGACATGATTTACTTTATTGTGAAAGGCATAAAACAGGAAGTGCTTTTACTTTGAAGAGCCAGGAAGCAGCACGGTACGTGTCTTCTTGACGCTAACAAAAAGATGATGATGAAACGAAGAATACCAGTTTGCAACACTGCAGTTCAGACAGTAAAGTGTGTTGGTCCTCACTAGAAGCTCCACTTCTCCACACTGAGTGCAGTAAACACTGATGAGGTGACGCTCAGGTGAAGCTCAGGTGAAGCTCAGGTGAAGCTCAGGTGACGTTACCTTGCTGCTCTGTGGAGGATGTCTCCCCGGTGCTGCTCTGGTCTCTGGCGCCCCCTGCTGGTCCGGCTGCTCTGAGTCGTCTGAATCCTGCTGGTCTGCACCCGGACTGCAGCCTGCAGCAAGAACAACAATGCAACTAAATCAAGGTGTGTAACCATAAATAAAAGGTTCTGTAACACAAATACCATTAAATATGACACCTAACTTCCAGTTATGATTAAAAAAACTCTGAAATAAAGTTTTTTTGGGACATTTTACGCCTTTATTAGATCGTCTACAGCAGAAATGTGAACAAAATGCAGTAAAAACATGTTTCAGAGCCTAAATCTTTAATAAAACGTCAACAGACATCCTAAAAACATCTACATCGAAATGTGTATATTTAACCCAAAATGTGTCTTCCAGGAATTTAGTCTTTGAATGAAAACACTTCTTTATGTTCATCATCAACTAATCTGTAGATTATTGTCTTGATCAACAGTCGATTAAACGTCAAAAAATAAGTATATTGTGATAAAAAACTTTTGGAAGTCCAACAAAACCCAAATATTCTGGAAACAAATTGCAGATTAACTTTTAATTATCTGACTAATCGATTAAAGTCTTTTTTTTCCCCCGATGGACTAACCGCGGCTTGATTTGTGGGCGGGGCTCGACTGGGCTGAATCCGCCTCCTGTTGGTCCGAGGGGGCGGGGCTATCCGACGTGGGGGCGGAGCCTGAGTCGGTGGAGGTGTTGAAGCTGCTGAGGTCTTGTGCTTCTGTTGCCATCTGCTCCGATTCTGACTGACTCTCTGTGGGACAACAACACGATCAATACACAACCAATATACAACCAATACAACCAATACACAACCAATACGACCAATATAACCAATACACAACCAATATATAACCAACAAACATTGAATCTTAATTGAACTCCCGTCTCATTGAAGTTGGTGTTTCTGACCTGCGCTCTCGTGCGATCCTTCGTCTCCGTCCTTCTTGCCGAGGGCGCCGTTGCGCCGCAGCGTTCGGTGCGTCACGCCGTGTTTCCTCAGCAGGTGGCGCTCACAGTTGGATTTGGTGGAGAAAAAGGCGTCGCACTTGGGACACGGGAACGGCTTCTGACCTGAAGAGAGACGGAGGATTCAGGGGGGACGAACGTCTGGCCAACAGCGCTCTTATTTTGAAATGTAAGTTCTATTTTGTTTATATGAACTTTTCCAATAAAGAAGTTAATGTTACAGCAAGTTCCTCAAAGTAGCTCTAGTAGCTAATATTAATAATAAATTTTCTCATTGATGATTAAAAGTCGTTCTTGTGATTCGAGACTCTACAGAGTTAACGTTCATCATGAACTTTCTCTCTCTGACTTTCTGCTAACATTTAACAAACTCTGCCCAGATGTGTGTGTGTGTGTGTGTGTGTGTGTGTGTGTGTGTGTGTGTGTGTGTGTGTGTGTGTGTGTGTGTGTGTGTGTGTGTGTGTGTGTGTGTGTGTGTGTGTGTGTGTGTGTGTGTGTGTGTGTGTGTGTGTGTGTGTGTGGTGTTGTGTATTTACCGGTGTGGGTCAGCATGTGTCTCTGCAGCGAGCTGGCCCAGGGGAACACTCGTGGGCAGAAGGGGCAGGTCATCTTCTGGACCGAGTTGGAGTAGGCGTTCTTCTTCCCTTTGGACTGCGGCCCCACCGCCGCCGGCTTCACCTCCTCCCTAGCTCCTCCCTCCTTGTCCTCGCCTCCTCCTGCTCGGTCTAGGTCTGTTCACAGGGAGAGAGGGTTTTAGCCTCTTTTTGTTTTAATCGTCAGACCTGAGCTCAGCTGGTCCGTCCTCTCACCTCTCTTTCCTCCCAGGTCTGCAGCGCCGGTCTGCAGGTAGGTGCTGAACTTGTTGGCGTCGGTGGTGGCGAGCATCTTCTCCACGCTGGCGAACTCGCCGCTGGACTCCAGGTCGATGCCGCCGCTCAGGACGGCCTTCTCCTTCACCGCCAGAGCGGCGTGCTTCTTCCTGGACCGCTTTCTGTCGGACAAACGCACAATAACATTCTATTTATTGTACTTTGGCGCCACCTGGCGGTACAATCAGGAATCACGTGTCGTTTACAGAGAAAAGTAGGAACCAAACAGGAAGTTAGAAGACTTTCTTTTTCCTCTCTGGCTCCTGCTACTGTTTCTCTTTGGTTCCTTATTTACAGTGTTTTCCTGTAAAAGACTTGACTATGAATTAATTAATGATTTAATCTATAAAATTATATGAAACGGACAGAAAGCTAAAACCTCCTCACATTATAGAACCTGTTTCTGCACGACACAAAACCAATCTCAGAAGAAGACATGTAGCTGTTTGTAAATTCAAGTGTTTAGCAGTAAATAATAAAGGATTAAACGGCCGTATAAAGTGCTTTGAATGATTCGTTCTGAATGAAGCTCACAGACCTGGAGGAGCCCTCAGACGGTTCCTCGCTCGGCGTCTCCAGGACAGACGAGGGTCCCGGGACGTCTGCAGCCGAGTCGACCAGAGACGGAGCGACGGGTTTCACCTCCTCTCTCTTCAGCAGGTCCGGCGCTCCGGAGACGGAGTGGATGATCTGAGCGATGGAGGCCAGAGGGAGGAGCTCCTTGAGGGCGGAGGAGGAAGAGGAGGAGGAGGAGGGCGGTTTGGGGAGCAAGGGTTTGAGGCGCTGGGCTCGCGTGGAGTTGGGGAGGGAGGCCGGGGGAGGGGTGGATCCAGGGGGGAGCTGGTAGCAGCCCAGCTGTGGGTGGGGGTGCAGAGGAGGCAGGACGCTCGCCGCCTTCTCCTCCTTGGACAGAGCGAGAGCCTGCTGCTCCACGATGCTGATGCCGCTCGGCTCCACCTTGATCTCCCGCTTCTCCCTCGTCTCCCGCTCCTCCCCCCTCCGCTGCCTCTTGCTGGGGACGGACAGGTCGATGGGCTGGTCCAGGACGGAGCAATCGAAGCTGGGGGAGACGCTCTCCAGTTTGACCCCGGGGGACCCCGCCAGGCTGCCGCCGGCGCTGTTGCCGCTGCCGCCGCCTGCGCCGGCACCAGCACCGCGACCCTTGGCGGAGAAGTCCAGCGGTTGGTCCAGGTCGGCGGCGTAAACCGCGTTGGTCAGCTCCTCCACCTTCACGGCGTGGAGCACCGTGAGCGAAGGCTGACCGATCCCGTTCTGCGTCGTCGGAGCTGCTCGGGCGGCGGTCACGGCGGGCGCGCCGGCGGGATGCAGCGTGGCGATGTGGTCTTCGATCTCCCTCTCCTGCACCTCGGGGTGCTGCTTCAGCAGGTGGTGGATGCAGTTGCGTTTGGCCAGGAAGGCGGCGCCGCAGCGCCGGCACTCGTAGGGCTTCCTCTGGCAGCCGTTGTGCGTGCGCAGGTGGATCTGCAGCGCCCGGTAGGTCTTCAGGTCCTCGCCGCAGAACCGGCACGTGGTCTCGGCTCCGGTGAGGCCCGTCTCCGTGTCCTGGGTGGTGGTGGTGGTGATCGGCGAGGCGAGGTTGCCCATGGTGGTGGAGGTGACGTACTTGATGTTCCTCTCGATCTCCTTCCTCGAGTTCTTGGCGTGCTTCTTCCTGAGGTGGCGCTCGCAGTTGGCCTTGACGGTGAACGGGTAGTGGCAGACGCGGCAGACGTAAGGCCGCTCGCCGCTGTGCGTCCGCAGGTGTCGGATCAGCGTGGCTTTGTCCGGCGCCACGTAGTCGCAGATGTTGCACTGGTGCGGGAGGATGCCGAGGTGGAAGCGCATGTGGGCCTGCAGGACGCCGGAGAACGAGAACACCTGGTCGCAGAACCGGCACGGGAACGAGCCTTTAGCCGAGCCGGCGTTGCTCCCGCCTTTTGCTCCCGGCTTTCTCCCGCTAAGCCCCGCCTCCTCGTGCCCCGCCGTGGTGGCGGCCGGCGGCGAATCGGACAGAGGCGTGTGGGCGTCGCCCATGCACTCTGCGTCCAGCTGCCCTCCGTTCCCGGCTGAGGAGGAGGACGAGGAGGAGGAGGAGGAGGGTGTTTTGAAGAGAGTCGGGGTGGGAGGCGGCAGGCTGGGGCTGATGCAGCCCAGCGAGGCCTGCTGGGAGCTCTGGAGGGGGGGGGGAGTC
>NC_136547.1:20175490-20177990 GCF_910591455.1 Pholis gunnellus
TCCCTCAGAGACTCAGAGAGTCACGTTAACAGACTCAGAGAGTCAGAGAGTCACGTTAACAGACTCAGAGAGTCAGAGAGTCACGTTAACAGACTCAGAGACTCAGAGAGTCGGAGAGTCAGAGAGTCACGTTAACAGACTCAGAGAGTCAGAGAGTCACATTATCAGACTCAGAGAGTCAGAGAGTCACGTTAACAGACTCAGAGACAGAGAGTCGGAGCCTTTTATCGAACCTTTTATCCCTCTTATTATAAAAATAATAATATAAATATATATAAGGTAATATATAATAAACTAATAATACAAATAATAATAACGAAAATATATATGTTTTCATCTATTTAATTCTAAATGAGATCATATATAATGAGATATAGTAAAAAGATGAGCTGCTTTTTAAAGCGTCTATATCTTAAAAATAAAAAGTATGAAATGATAAAGTGAACCAGATACTATTTTACTCTCACTTCCTCCGAACTACGTCTTTCAACAGGAGAAAGGAGTTCTCGCTGCCGAACAGATAAATAATTGAGAGAAATAACTGCGACATGTGAGCGATTCTGTCCGTCTGTCAGCCTACAGTCATTCCTTCCTGCCCACACGTCCTCATTCCACCAGAGACACAGCGAAACATCCGTCTCGCTGTCCCAAACTAACTTACTGCACATCCCTGCAGCTCACCGCTCTGCTTCAATTATTTATCTCTTTAAATCACACCGGTGAAGTTTTCAGTATCTTTGTGAGGCTGTTATTTACTTTTATAACATACAAGGACGAACACAAGTCAGTGGTTCCCTCAAACAGAAGGAAAGAGTAGTAAAAGTACATCATAGCACTCGTAGAATTGGAGGTAAAACTTGCAAACACACATCAGAGAATTCTGCCTAAAAGAGCAGTTTTCAGCATGAGGATGTATTCACTTCTCATTGGATGTTTCTGCTGGATCTCCTCTCTGATTGGTTATGTCTGTTTTGATCATGTGATGTCTTTAATGCGTAACTGAGGTTAACGAAGGTTACACATGAATTAATATGTAGCCCAAAGACACACACACACACACACACACACACACACACACACACACACACACACACACACACACACACACACACACACACACACACTCTGCTGCAGAGACCGTTCAGGCTGGACTTCACTGATAAATGACTGGGCGTTGTTCACTGTGTGTGTGTGTGTGTGAGATGGGGATGGATGGTTTAAAGTCATCTTCCCACTTCCTGTGTAAACCCCCCCATACACACGCATACCAGTTTGTGCTCCCATCATGGTTGACTAGGGACCGGGTTAAACGCTAACTTCCTGTGCCCCAAGGTCACATGTTGCGTGTGTGTGTGTGTGTGTGTGTACCTGTGCATGTTGCCGTTGGTGGTGAAGGTCTGTCCACAGACGCTACACTTGTAGGGTCTCTCCCCGCTGTGGACCAGCATGTGTCTGTCCAGTGACGAGGCCGAGCTCAGACACTTCCCACAGATGCTGCAGGAGTGGTCCGTCGCTCCGGCGTCAGCGTTGTGCTGCAGAGAGGAAAGTACATCAACACTTATACAAAGTACTACTACTACTACTACTAGTAATATTACTACTAGCAGTCATGGCAGTAATAACACTTCACATGTACTTATAATTAGTAAGTATGGACTGATCAGATATCACGTTATCTTACGTTATCGCATCCTTCTAACAACTAACTTTAACAGCTAAATAACAGAGCTAACAGCTAAATAACAGAGCTAACAGCTAACGTTAACAGCTAACTAACAGAGCTAACAGCTAACTTTAACAGCTAAATAACAGAGCTAACAGCTAACTTTAAACAGCTAAATAACAGAGCTAACAGCTAACTTTAAACAGCTAAATAAGAGAGCTAACAGCTAACTTTAACAGCTAAATAACGGAGCAAACAGCAAACTTTAACAGCTAAATAACAGAGCTAACAGCTAACTTTAACAGCTAACTAACAGAGCAAACAGCTAACTTTAACAGCTAACTAACAGAGCAAACAGCTAACTTTAACAGCTAACTAACAGAGCAAACAGCTAACTTTAACAGCTAACTAACAGAGCTAATAGCTAACTAATTAAACTTTCAGATTAATGTAGTGGAGTAGTATAAAATGGGATTAAATGGAAGTACTCAAGTGACATACAAGTACCTCAATATTGTACAATCTCACACAGTGTGACGTGCAGTAAAAGCAAAAGTAGTGATAGAAGTACTACAAGCCGCAGCATTAATAGTAGTAGTTTCAGTAGTTGTAGCAAGTATTTTTAATCCTTATTTCAGCAGTAAATGTCCCCTCTGTATCTTCTTCATGGGTGATTTGGTGTACATTACTTATATTACTCTTCTTAACATCTCTATATATGCAGTACTACTAGTAGTACTGAGTATTTACCTGTCTGATGTGCATGGTGAGCTGGTGTTGTGTTTGACAGTCTTTGTCACACAGCGGACAAATAAAAGCTGAGCTCTCGTCTTTGGT
>NC_136547.1:20182990-20187128 GCF_910591455.1 Pholis gunnellus
CATCATCATCATCATCATCATCATCATCATCATCATCAGGAGGATGGTGTCAAATATTCAACGTGGTAACGGTGACATTATTTATTATCTTTAACTGAGGTCACTCACCAGAGGAAGAGGAGAGTTCATATCATCATCATCATCATCAAGTGTTAACGTGTTTAAAGAGTTTAACGTGTTTAAAGAGTTTAACGTGTTTAAGAGCAACAGGAAGCATCAGTGCTGTCGTCATGGTTACACGGTACGGCGGTTCGGAGGCTAACTGCCGTTTAAGGATTATAATAAACATCTTCCAGCAAACGCACAAACGATGCAGAGATTCATTCATATTTCATCTCATTTTATTATCATTGTTTCATTTCAGTTTTAAGCAAAAGTAAAGTGAATATTTTCTGGTTTTCTTTGTCGTCTATGACATTAAAACCAAATGTATTTGAGTTTTGTGGTAATAACAGTTGGATTATATATTTGCATATTCTATCTTTGTTTCTCTTAATCTTTTGTACATTTTTTGTACATTTTTTGTACATTTTTGGAAATTTAAAAAAAAAGAAAAGTTTTCTGACAATTATTTTGGATTATTTCAATAATAATTAAATTAATAGTCAGTTGCATCACTAGAAATGACTGTAAATCATTAAAATAGAGAACATGATACAAGTTTAATATAAAGGAGCCTCCTGTCCGGATATGTAGAACATTAATATATATATATTAAATATGATTACCATGAACATATATTATTACTATAATCATTACTTAAAAGACTCCCACTAACAAAAACAACATTTAACCGTATTGAAGCCATGACGTCTGTACGTTATTGTTACATTTCTGCACATAAAGTAGATCAAAGTGTATTTATAACCAACATGTTTCAGTGAAGTGGGTCACATGTGAAGACACTGAGCTGGAGCTTGTTTTGTGTAATGTGTGTGTGTGTGTGTTTGTGTGTGGGGGGGGGGGGGGGGGGGGGGTAAATGTGTTTTTGTGTTGTTGATGAGGGAACAAATCTAAATAACATTATATTTAAAAAAGACAGAACCTGATCCTCAGACTGAGCTTTCAGTAGATGATCGGCTAGTTCGTCACCAGACGTCAATTTGTGTTTAAAATAATAAATAAAATGAGATTAAGTGAAGAGCCAGCTGAAGGAGTTTAGTTTCCCATTTCATTTCTTGCTAAGTCACACTGAGGTCAATGATTTCACAACCTCCTACTGTGTGTGGCACCTGTGTGAAGATGTAACCCAGTGACAGTCAGTCATTACAGGGATGGATGGAGGGATGAAGGGATGGAGGGATGGAGGGAGAGTCTGAAAAAGTTTCCCGTCACCTGACCCCCATAAATCCTGCTCTCATCTGACGTGACAGCTGGAACATAAAATCTGGACTGCAGAGTCCCAGCAGGGCCGAGCTTCACGTCTCTAACACTTCACCACCAATAAAAACTCAGTGTGTACAAGCGTTTGGGTCATAAATGACTTGTTTAGTCACATAATTAAATATTTTATTGATTCAATAGGTGATATAAAAGAAAGTATTGTCTCTTAATAGGATTTTATGTTGTTTAAACAACCAACAAATCTTGAAATAACACTATTTTTACCTCATGTTAGTAGCTAAGGTAGCTGACACTGCTACATTGTGTTAGCAGTAGCTACTTAGCACGCTTTAGCGGCCTACTACAGCTACGTAGCTAGCACCGGGGCTACAACTAAACTGTTTTGTTTTATTGAACTGATTGATCACCGTGTTTACAAAATGTCACAACAACGCTAACTACCTATTAAATTGAGTTAGCATTTTAATACGTTACCATTAAGTTGTAACTCTCAAAACAACCCTGCTTTTATCTTGTTAGGTAGCTGAGGTAGCTAACACTAGAGCTACCTGCATGTGCTACATTGTGCTAGCGATAGCTACGTAGCATGCTTTAGCAGTCTTTTTTAGAATTAGTTAATTGATTGATCACTATGTTTACAAAATAACACGGAAAATGCTAACTACTTATTAAAGTTAGTTAGCATTTTGATACTTTAACGTGACGTAACCGTCGACTCTTATTTGACTAAAATAATTTTAACATTTTAATAAACCAATATTCTTTCAGTTAGAACCTCATTTTAATAATCTAATTTATGCTAACTGTAACGCTAATGGAGTAGCATTGTTTGTTAGGTTTTAAAGCTAATAAACTATCATTGCGTAGCACTGCTGGGCTAAATGGGATTAGCTAATGCTCGGCTAGCTAGTTGGTATGTTTTTAACAGTGTTAGTCCAGCGTTAGCATTGTTGGACTGAGCGTAGACGCTATCTTTAGAGGCTAACTACCATTCTGTAGTAAAAACCACGGGTTAGCCCCTGAATGTGAGTGTTGTTATTGCTGAGCCACAGTTTAAATGTTTATTTGCCAAATAAATGACTTATTTTTCCTGCTGGACCAAACTGTTACCCCTCATTTGCTCTAAGCTAAGTAACGTTAGCAGGCCCGAGTAGCCGGTTAGCATCATTTACGGCCCCACAAGGGCAGAGAGCCAGAGGCAAACTGACAAAACCAACACCTGATGTAGAAAGCAAACATCCTGCAGGACTCAGCCACATCTTTCTGCTTCCAACTCTTCCTCCATTCTTTTAAATCTAACCTTCTGCATTTATTTTTATATCTCGAGGTGGGATATTTGTCCCGGGTGTCAGCTAACAGTCTGTGTTTAGCAAACACGAGGTGAGGGATGGAGGGATGTATGGGGGAGATAGATAGGGAGGGATGGGGGAGGGATACAGGATCCAGTGACCATATGTTGGCTATTTATTACCTCCTCCTAACTGTCGCTCTCTCTTCATCTCATTCAGGCCTCACATGCATGCAGACGTTCAGCACAACGCCCTCAAAGACAAACAGGAACAACCAGATTCCAGTCAACATGTCTTTGGAACACACGTCCAGACTTTCAACCGGTGCCAAGTGAGCTCCTTAGCCTCCACTTTGAGCCACAATCACCCACCATACGGTCATTTGAATGTAATCCTATTAAAAAAAACAGTTTCCTCCTGTGTAATCTAAGTAAAAGTTGAATTACGTTTGGTTTAGAAGACATTTAAAAACCACAGACTTATTGCTAGCATCAGGTTAGCTTAGCGACCTTTGTACCACTGACCTCATTAACATGGGAGGGCTAACAGTGGTGCTAGCATCCGACGCTAATTAGCTTCAGTCAGCTTAAGATCAAGTTTTTAGCTGCAGCAGTTTCATCCAAATACTTTTAAAATGAAGTGAAGTGTATGAGAACTATACCGGTGGTTTAACAATATAGTAATATTGTGCAGAACACAGCACTTCAACTTAATGTCTGATAGAAGATTGTATTCATTTATTACTGTTTCTATCTATTATTTTGATAAATATACATATTTTTTATATTTTCCTTTAAGATTCTACTGATTTAAATCACTTCAGAATATCTTTGTTAAATTCTGGCACTATGTACATTTTTAAAATGTCAGAGTTGAGCATTAATAAATATCAATAAATGAACAAATGCCCAAAACATCTCATTCTGTGTGCTGAACATCGTACAGAATCAGACTAAGAATATGTATTTTATCAACTTAATTCCTTTTTCATTGTTTAATCTTAAACTTCGGATACGCAGAGTATCACCTCTGATCTGTTTAAAGAACATTTGACGCATTTCCTCTTTTTGAGGTGACATTTTTTAACTGAGAAACACGCTTCTTTTCCTTTAAAGTCACTAAAAATGCTTTAAATACACCTTTAAGAGACGGACCAACAATAACCGCTCAAACTCATTTTAAACGTTTTTTGGGGTAAATGTGTATAAACATCTGGATTATTGCCATTTAAATAAACAAACAGCTGACACTGGAACGTATGTGTTTTTGCAGTAAATTAGCTTAGCTTCCCTTTAAGGAGATATAATAACATAAACACACCGACATCCCAAAATGTCTGCACGTGACGGATCTAGTTTCCTGCCAGCGAACGCTCACATCTTAAAAAAAGATAACAAACTGACGTTTCAGCTGATCATCGAAACTAACTGAAGAAACAGAAAGAAGTCGTTTTTAATCTCTTTCTGTTTCTGAGCCTCGAACCGCAACAGGAAGCTCGCGGGAGT
>NC_136547.1:20187628-20232628 GCF_910591455.1 Pholis gunnellus
ACTCCAGCAGCTCCTCAGAAAGGAGATCTGAGGGTTTCTCAACACGGAGCTACGAGTTGACACAGTTGTTGTTGATGAAACTTTACACACCCCTCCTCCTCCTCCTCCTCCTCCTCCTCCTCCTCCTCCTCCTCCTCCTCCTCCTCCATTGGAGCGTTGTCTGGACAGGCCGGCCGTCACTTGAAGCCAACACCTGTCGGCAGTGTGTGTGTGTGTGTGTGTGTGTGTGTGTGTGTGACGGCTGCTCCGTCTCACTTGTTCCCTAAAAACCAGCTTCACACAAACACACATGTGCAGAACTTCATCGTGTTTTTCCTCCACAGACTTTGAGAAAGTGTGAGATGCAGCAGCTCAGACATGTGCTCTGGAGGGGGAGGGGGAAGAGGGGGGAGGAGGGGGGAGGAGGAGGAGGGGAAACCGGTTTCCAATAGTGACGGATGATTTGTAGGTAACAGTTGTTTGCGCTGCAGCCTGAGGCCGCTCAGCCACAGAGAGGCTCAGACATGTGAGCCTCTCTGCTGACTGATCACACTCAGGCTGCTTTTAACACTTTAACACTTTAAAACATTGTAAAGTAGGTAAAATAAAGGCTGTCTGTGGGGGGGGGGGGGGGACTTTGCAAACGTGTTAAAGAGAAATGAGTGAGAGGGAGCAGGAAGGGATCTGGCTGCCATCTTTGTAGTTTCTTTTAATGCACCAGTGACTCAGTGTTACACTACATAGTACAGGTTTACATTTGAGCTGGTTTGGGGTTCAGTTACTCTTCAATGAGTAAAAGTTTGGGGGTCAAATTGGTTAAATTGGTTTCTTTTGTTCAAAAATCACAAACACATGGCGGTGTGTTCAGGCTCCACTCAGTAAAAATGAGCGTTAGTAATCAAATGTAATCTGGTTAAAGGTCTTTTTTTAGAAAACTTGAATAAATCCAGTGAAGAAGATGCTTTCACAGAAATATGTGTGTGAGTGTGTGAGTCTGTCTATGTGTGTGTGTGTGTGTGTGTGTGAGTGTGTGTGTCTGTGTGTGTGTGTGTGTGTGTGTGAGTGTGTGTGTCTGTGTGTGTGTGTGTGTGAGTGTGTGTGTGTGTGTGTGTGTGTGTGTGTGTGTGTGTGTGTGTGTGTGAGTGTGTGTGTCTGTGTGTGTGTGTGTGTGTGTGTGTGTGTGTGTGTGTGTAACCATGATGATGACTCAATTGTTTTTCAAATACCTGAAATACAAGAACCACAAACATTTGAGTCATAATCCTCAAAATATTACTATAAAACAGTTTAATAAATATTCATCACTATTCACATGAATACAGCAGAAATAAACATTTAATACATTTTATTTCTATTTAAAGTGGTTTTTTCCCTTTTTCTTTTTCTTTCTTTATGTAAATCACTTAAAAATATGAAGAACTAAAATAAATGAGATTCTGTGTGTTTTGTCTTTACATCATTTATAAATTTAATTTGAAAGAAAAAAGAACCAAAATATTTGTACAAAAACAAACAAACATTCTCATTTGTGCGTGAAAAATGAATAGAAAAGAAAAGAAGTAAAATACACAAACGAGTGCCGATACACACAAATGTCATTATAAATATAATCCAACGATTACACATTCTAAACGAGTTTCTTTGTATTATTGCGGACAGGTTCTGTATTAATATCAATGTCTTTGTTTCATCTCTTTATGGTTGAAAATCTATTTTTCTGCAGCATTAAAACATCACTGGGACCAAAAACAGGCTATCAAATATCTGTTAACTAATAATATTAATACTAATATTCAATTAAGAGTTTTAAAAACTAAATAAAGTAATATCAGTGAATTAGAAGTAAAAGCCTTTTTAACCACGAGGTCGACTTCTCTTTGTTCGGACCATTTTATTAGAAGTTTGTAGTTGAGATGACAGAGAAGCTGAAAACTCAAGAGTGTAGATTCTAATACTGATACGGTGGTGCGTTCAGGTCCGCAGGTCAGTAGAGGATAAAAGGCTGCTGGCTCCTCCTAGTGGTGACACGGTTCAACTGCAGCTGGTGACACAACAACAAGGAACACAAACCGTGAAGGACTCAAGTTCTGAGGTACAAGTATGAGGTACTTTACTTGAGTATTTCAATTTTCTGCTACTTTGTACTTCTATCTGATAACTTAAGTAACTTTGCAGGAATATAAAATAATAAATGATGATGAATCTTTACAGATGAAACTACCAGCAGTATAAGTCATTAAAATGAGCTCAGCTGCAACATTCAAGTGATGAACACATTAATGCATCAATATCTTAAGCACAATTTTGAGTGCAGGACTTTTACTTGTATTTCTACACTGTGGCAGTACTGTAAGAAGTACTCAGATGGAATACTGAACAGGACGACCAGGCCCAGAGTGTTGAGGGCTCCTCTGAACTTCACACCACAGAATGTCACTCAAAGAGACACAAACCACCTAGGAAGAGACTCAAAATGACCACAAAGAGACACAAAACAACTACAAAGACACAAAACAACCACAAAGAGACACAAAACAACTATAAAGACACAAAACAACTACAAAGACACAAAACAACCACAAAGAGACACAAAACAACTACATAGACACAAAACAACCACAAAGAGACACAAAACAACCACAAAGAGACACAAAACAACTACAAAGAGACACAAAACAACTACAAAGAGATACAAAACAACCACAAAGACACAAAACAACCACAAAGAGACACAAAACAACTACAAAGACACAAAACAACTACAAAGACACAAAACAACTACAAAGACACAAAACAACTACAAAGAGACACAAAACAACCACAAAGACACAAAACAACTATAAAGACACAAAACAACTACAAAGAGACACAAAACAACCACAAAGACACAAAACAACTATAAAGACACAAAACAACTACAAAGAGACACAAAACAACTATAAAGAGACACACAACAACCACAAAGAGACACAAAACAACCACAAAGAGACACAAAACAACTACAAAGACACAAAACAACTACAAAGAGACACAAAACAACTATAAAGACACAAAACAACCACAAAGACACAAAACAACTATAAAGACACAAAACAACTACAAAGAGACACAAACAACCACAAAGAGACACAAAACAACTACAAAGACACAAAACAACCACAAAGAGACACAAAACACTACTTCTACTACTTGTAGGAGTAGAAGTACTTCTTCCACTGTAACTCACTACAATCATGTTTTATTTTGGTGCATCGGAGCGATTTATATAAACACAGACTGGCAGGGTTTTGTCATCAATGATTCTGATTGATTTGAAATGATGAATGAATGAATGAATGTGACACCGTCAGTGCTTTTGAAAATGCTTTTATTGTGAGTCGAAAGGTTCTGCATTAATAAAAAAGAATACGATCACATTTCCTCAAAGGAGAACAGATTAAAGAGGTTTGAGGCTTCGTTTATCTGTGCAAGCGCTCTTACTTCTCGTTCTTTAGTTCTCATTGTATCAAAGCAAAGGGCGAGTTTTGTGGAATCTATTTGAGTTCACTGAGTGTTTAAGGTGAAACAACCCGAGAAGACACGGACGAAAAAAACAGTTAAGAATCATTTTGGGGGAAAATGTCCTGAAGTTTGTTGTCTTTACGATCTAGAAACACAAAAGAGTCCAGTTGTTTGTTTATGTGTGTTAAGTTCTCCACTTTGGCCTCAAAAGGACTTTTTTTAGCTTTTTAAAATAATTTTGGCTAAATATTATTATTATTATTATTATTATTATTATTATTATTATTATTTTGGAATACATTTTGGCAAATGTGTGAGTTGTTTATTAATTCCAGCATTTAACACACTAAATAACAACAACAGTGGCTTTATTTAAACAAACCGGCCTTGAAAGGGTTAAAAGTCTCAAAATGAATGAATATTTGGGACTTTTGATCAGAACTGAAGCCGAATCAAAGATTTAACTCGTGAAAGAGGAAAACAATCTTCATGTATAATTTCATGGCGTTTTTTAATGCTGATTAACTAAATAAGAGACATTTAAATCTAAACAAAGCAGAGCAAAGGTTTTATTTGAATATGTGTTTGCATGACGATTTTAACAATCTAAAATATGGATTTTTCACATATTTATACTGAGATCAGTTTTCCAATTAAAAATCTAAATGTATATATATATATAATATAATATTAAAAAGTATTAATTTGAGTTTCCTCACTGAACTCATTTTTAAAATGTCACACAAAGCTTCCTCCAACAGAAAAAAGATCAAGTTCCTGTTATTTGTGCACTAAATGAAATTAAAGAAGAAATCAAAGATTTGTGCGATTGGTTAGGCTCCGCCCACTCAAGCTGCTGTGATTGGCGTAAATGGCGTAAATGGCGAGGGGCGGGCGTCACAGCTCTGTGGACCAATCAGCGTCTCAGGCCGTGATGGCGACTGTAGCAGATCCCATCACCTGAAAAACAAACAAAACAAACAATCCACCTTTACATTAATATCAGACGCCATTTTGAATGATTACGTCTGCAGGTACGGAGCCTCTGATTGGTCGATCAGAGGCTGAAAATTAAAGCAGTAAACAAATGTTGAATTAGCTTTACAAACAAAACGATGATGAAACACTGAGTTCTGTTTAATAAAGATGGTGAAACACTTTAATTTAATTTAAGTTTAATAAAGACGGTCACCTGACGCAGGTTCTCACAGTCCATCACAGCAAAGAGGGTGCGTTCTCCTGGCAGACGAGGGTAGAACTCTACAGTCCAGGTGATGGAACCCAGAGGCTCAATGGAGCTGAAACACACACACACACACACACAGGTGTGAACACACCAGGCTCAGGTGTGTGTGTGTGTGTGTGTGTGTGTGTGTGTGTGTGTGTGTGTGTGTGTGTGTGTGTGTGCTCACTTGTAGAAGTGGTCCGTGTCGCTGAGCATTCCAGATCCTGCTAAGGACAAGTTCACCTTCTCCAGACGGAAGCCCAGCTCATTGGTGAAGGAAACCGTCACATACATCACCTGACCCACACAACGAGGCCCGTCCAACTGAGGAGAGGAGGAGGAGGAGGAGGAGGAGGAGGGGAGGGGAGAGGGGAGGGGAGGGGAGGAGGAGAGGAGAGAGGAGAGGAGGAGGAGAGGAGGAGGAGAGGAGGAGGAGAGGAGGAGGAGGAGGGGAGGAGGGGAGAGGAGAGGAGAGAGGGGAGGAGGAGGAGAGGAGAGAGGAGAGGAGAGAGGAGAGGAGGAGAGGAGAGAGGAGAGAGGAGAGGAGGAGGAGAGGAGAGAGGAGAGGAGGAGGAGAGGGGAGGAGGAGAGGAGAGAGGAGAGGGGAGGGGAGGAGAAGAGAGGAGGAGAGGAGAGGAGAGAGGAGAGGAGGAGAAGAGAGAAGGAGAGGGGAGGAGGAGAGGAGGAGAGGAGGAGAGGAGAGGAGAGAGGAGAGGAGAGAGGAGGAGAGGAGAGAGGAGAGGGGAGGGGAGGAGAAGAGAGGAGGAGAGGAGAGGAGAGAGGAGAGGAGGAGAGGAGAGGAGAGAGGAGAGGAGGAGAAGAGAGGAGGAGAGGGGAGGAGGAGAGGAGGAGAGGAGGAGAGGGGAGGGGAGGGGAGGAGGAGAGGGGAGGGGAGAGGAGGAGGAGAGGAGAGAGGAGAGGAGGAGAAGAGAGGAGAGGAGGAGAGGAGGAGAGGAGGAGAGGAGGAGAGGAGGAGGGGAGGAGAGGAGGAGAGAGGAGAGGAGGAGAGGAGGAGGAGAGGAGGAGAGGAGGAGAGGGGAGGAGGAGAGGAGGAGGAGGGGAGGAGGAGAGGAGGAGGAGGGGAGGAGAGGAGGCGAGAGGAGAGGAGGAGAAGAGAGGAGGAGGAGAAGGGGAGAAGAGAGGAGGAGGAGAAGGGGAGGAGAGGAGGAGAAGGAGAGGAGGAGGAGAGGAGAGGAGGAGAGGAGGAGGAGGGGAGGAGAGAGGAGAATAAATATAAATAGTTACTTTTCTCAGCTTAAAAACATGATTCTATTTCTTACTAAAATGAAATTATTTTGACTTTAATTTGAATCAAAGAAGAAATTAATTCAGATTTCCTGTCACGTTATGAAAAAATAAATAGTAAAATAAATTAACCTACTGTTAACCTACTGTGTGTGTGTGTGTGTGTGTGTGTGTGTGTTTGTGTGTGTGTGTGTGTGTGTTTTACCGCCACGTTGAGATTCGGTGTCTGCAGGGTGAGCAACTTGACGGCGGTCACCGATTGGTCGTCAGACTGTCCAGTCAGGACGAAGCGCAGGCTCACCTGAGAGCCCAGGTGAGCAAAGTACTCCTCAGCCGGGATACTCAACACCTCAGTCTTTGCTGCAACACACACACACACACACACACACACACACACACACACACACACACACACACACACACACACACACACACACACACACACAGACTGTCACGGAGCTTCTTCTTAAAGTCACAGACACACATGACGTCGTCTCTGTGACGTGGCTCACTCTGATTGGCCGGCACTTGTGCGATGAAGTCGAGGGCTTTGAAGCTCTCGGCCACGATGCCGGTGTAGAAGACGACGGACGCCGTCAGGTGAGCTTTGACGGTTTTGTTGAGGTCTCCCTGGTTGTGGAAGTTCACCTGCAGGCTCACGTCCTGACCCAGCATCACCTGGAGAGAGTACAATTACAAGAAGTACAAGTATCTTCATTTACACTGAAGTACTTGAGTAAATGTACTCTGTACTGTGTTTTTCCCCCCTTCCCTTTAATGTTGGAAGGACTGATGATGATGATGATGATGATGATGAACTGCGACTTTCATAAAGTACTGCATCAAGTACACTTTTGAGGTACTTGTCAATGAGTACTTTTACTTTTGGTACTTTAAGTATATTTTGATGCTGATACTTTAACTTTAGTAAAAAGTAAAATAGAGAGAGATTTTAACATGCAGCATTTCTATGCTGTAGTATTAGTACATGTTAAATACTGATAAGTATGTATGTAGTATAAGTATTGTCAATTAAATATATATATATACTTATATACTAACTTGCAGCATTAAAGTGATGAACACAGTGAGGACGTGAGTATCATGTATTGAGGACACAGACGTAGAGACAGACGAGGAGACAGGTGAGGAGACGGGTGAGGAGACAGACGTAGAGACAGACGAGGAGACAGGTGAGGAGACGGGTGAGGAGACAGACGAGGAGACAGGCGAGGAGACAGACGTAGAGACAGACGAGGAGACGGGTGAGGAGACGGGTGAGGAGACAGACGTAGAGACAGACGAGGAGACGGGTGAGGAGACGGGTGAGGAGACAGACGAGGAGACAGGCGAGGAGACAGACGTAGAGACAGACGAGGAGACAGGTGAGGAGACGGGTGAGGAGACGGGTGAGGAGACAGACGAGGAGACAGGAGAGGAGACAGACGAGGAGACAGGTGAGGAGACAGACGAGGAGACAGGTGAGGAGACAGGTGAGGAGACAGGTGAGGAGACAGACGAGGAGACAGGTGAGGAGACGGGTGAGGAGACAGACGAGGAGACAGGCGAGGAGACAGACGTAGAGACAGACGAGGAGACGGGTGAGGAGACGGGTGAGGAGACAGACGTAGAGACAGACGAGGAGACGGGTGAGGAGACGGGTGAGGAGACAGACGAGGAGACAGGCGAGGAGACAGACGTAGAGACAGACGAGGAGACGGGTGAGGAGACGGGTGAGGAGACAGACGAGGAGACAGGAGAGGAGACAGACGAGGAGACAGGTGAGGAGACAGACGAGGAGACAGGTGAGGAGACAGGTGAGGAGACAGGTGAGGAGACAGGTGAGGAGACAGACGAGGAGACAGGTGAGGAGACAGGTGAGGAGACAGACGAGGAGACAGGTGAGGAGACAGACGAGGAGACAGGTGAGGAGACAGGTGAGGAGACAGACGAGGAGACAGGTGAGGAGACAGACGAGGAGACAGGTGAGGAGACAGGTGAGGAGACAGACGAGGAGACAGGTGAGGAGACAGGTGAGGAGACAGACGAGGAGACAGGTGAGGAGACAGGTGAGTTACCGGCTCAGCGTTGAGGGTGATGGACAGCAGGTTCTCTGGGAGGTCAGAGTGATCCCTCTCACAGCCGTACTGCTCGGCTCTGGCCATGGTGGCCTCGTCCTCAGCGCTCCCTGAGGACACAAAGGGGACTGTGTGTGTGTGTGTGTGTGTGTGTGTGTATGTTACCTTCACGGTACTTGTAGGTGTGTGTGTGTGTGTGTGTGTGTGTGTGTGTGTGTGTGTGTGTGTGTGTGTGTGTGTGTGTGTGTGGTACCTTCACGGTACTTGTAGGTGTGTGTGTGTGTGTGTGTGTGTGTGTGTGTGTGTGTGTGTGTGTGGTACCTTCGCGGTACTTGTATGTGTGTGTGACGTCGCTGTGGCCGGAGGAGCCCACAGCTTTGGTGTAGAGAGCCAGACCGATGTGAGTCTTCAAGATGTCCGTGACCTCCAGAGTCCCGAACTGAGTCCGCTTATGGAAGACGACGTCACTGTTCACCTGAGGGAAGGAAGGAGAACATGAACCTTATTCAACCAAATAAGAATAACAATAATGTTATAAATATTAATAATAATTAGAGCAACAATAAGAACAATGACAATACAAATAATATTATATATATAATTATATATAATTAACAATGATCATAATATTGATAATAACATTACTATTACTAATTATTATTATTATTAATAAAATCCCTCTAGTGTGTAACTAGACAATAAATAATAAATATTTATTCTTGGTTGGTCGTAAACTGTAACATTATTTAAATAAAACAAAGAAAAGTTGCACATAATCGGATCTGAGAGGCTGGATAAATATTAAAAATACATATATTTATTTATGATCCATTGATCATATAACAAAATAGTTAATAAAAAACAAATTTGATTAATAAAATAGTCAATTAATCTATTTATCCTTCAATCAATTTGTTATTATTCTGATACTATTACTTCTATTATTACTTTGACTGAAGGACCTTTACAGGCAACCAAGTATTTCTACACTGTTGTACTACTTCTTTTCTCAGTAAAAGTACTCGTTCTAGAAGACGCGTTGGAGCCGACCTCAGCGAAGACGAAGCCGGCGTCGTACGGGTGACACAGCTGCCCCGTCTTGATGGCGTGGACCGAAGCTGGACCGCAGCGGTAATGTCCTGCAAAAGAAAACACCATGTTTACTGTCCACCTGTCTGTCCACCTGTCTGTCCACCTGTGTGTCCACCTGTGTGTCCACCTGTGTGTCCACCTGTCTGTCCACCTGTCTGTCCACCTGTCTGTCCACCTGTCTGTCCATCTGTGTGTCCACCTGTCTGTCCATCTGTGTGTCCACCTGTGTGTCCACCTGTGTGTCCACCTGTGTGTCCACCTGTCTGTCCACCTGTCTGTGCATCTGTGTGTCCACCTGTCTGTCCACCTGTCTGTCCACCTGTCTGTCCACCTGTCTGTCCACCTGTGTGTCCACCTGTGTGTCCACCTGTCTGTCCATCTGTGTGTCCACCTGTGTGTCCACCTGTCTGTCCATCTGTGTGTCCACCTGTGTGTCCACCTGTCCGTCCATCTGTGTGTCCATCTGTGTGTCCACCTGTCTGTCCATCTGTGTGTCCACCTGTGTGTCCACCTGTCCGTCCATCTGTGTGTCCATCTGTGTGTCCACCTGTCTGTCCACCTGTCTGTCCACCTGTCTGTCCATCTGTGTGTCCACCTGTGTGTCCACCTGTCTGTCCACCTGTGTGTCCATCTGTGTGTCCACCTGTCTGTCCATCTGTGTGTCCACCTGTGTGTCCACCTGTCCGTCCATCTGTGTGTCCATCTGTGTGTCCACCTGTCTGTCCACCTGTCTGTCCACCTGTCTGTCCATCTGTGTGTCCACCTGTGTGTCCACCTGTCTGTCCACCTGTGTGTCCATCTGTGTGTCCACCTGTCTGTCCACCTGTCTGTCCACCTGTCTGTCCTACCGTCGCTGGTCTCCTGAGGCGTGGAGTCCACCACGTTCCATCCGTGGAACTGGGACGGCAGGTCTTGGCGAGTGATCCACACCTCGTTCCAGCAGTGGTAGTTCCTACAGAGAAAGTACTGTCAAGTACACCTTTCTTTGTATACATGTTTTGTAAAAGTATTACACAAGTTGTAGTATTATAATTTTGATTACTCTCTCTACCAAAACATAATCTGACACAGTATAAAATCCCTAAAAATACTCAGATACTGCAGTATTTGGATAATCTGACGAATCTACCAACATATGTGTTCTCTCCAGTGGAAAGTACATTTACTGAAGTACTGTATTTTAGTACAACTGAAGTACTTGTTTATATCTACGACGAGCTGGCTGGTTTTCTTTTACGTTGAATTCATAGCTTTGATAAATCTGAACAGGCCAAAGAAACTCATAATGGAATCAACGTTTACGGACTCGTCTCTGTCTTTCTGTAGTCACTTTGTGTACAATTTGCGTCTTTTTGTAGTCACTTTGTGTCTTTCTGTAGTCCCTTTGTATACACTTTGTGTCTCTTTGTGTAATTTTGTGTCTTTTTGTTGTAACTTTATCATCATTTTGTGTCTCTTTGAGGTAGTTTTGTGTCTTTTTGAAAGAACAAATTTGAGATATACTTCACTTATTATAATTCTGTTTACTACTTCTGAGTAAGCTTGTTTCTACGATCAGCTGGCTTTTCTTTCTGGTTTGAGTCAAATTAGCAACAGACTTTGGACCAACCAGATGGAGTCCCTGGTGTTGCGTGTGTCTGGGGATCCGTCTGAATTGAAGATCAGGTCGGTCTTCAGGTTGCCCGTGTTGTCGTGAGCTGAATTAAAGTTGGTGATGACCCTCGCCGGGATGCCGATGGCGCGTAGGACTGCGGAAGATATGAAATATTAAAATGAATGACATCAAATATTTTACTAACTTATTCAACATTGTTCACTCTGGTGTTTTTTGCATCTCTTAGTGGTTGTTTTGTGGTTGTTTTGTGTCTCTTAGTGGTTGTTTTGTGTCTCTTTGTGGTTGTATTGTGTCTCTTAGTAGTTGTTTTGTGTCTCTTTGTGGTTGTTTTGTGTCTCTTTGTGGTTGTTTTGTGTCTCTTAGTGGTTGTTTTGTGGTTGTTTTGTGTCTCTTAGTGGTTGTTTTGTGTCTCTTTGTGGTTGTTTTGTGTCTCTTAGTGGTTGATTTCTGTCTCTTAGTGGTTGTTTTGTGTCTCTTTGTGGTTGTTTTGTGTCTCTTTGTGGTTGTTTTGTGTCTCTTAGTGGTTGATTTGTGTCACTTAGTGGTTGTTTTGTGTCTCTTTGTGGTTGTTTTGTGTCTCTTTGTGGTTGTTTTGTGTCTCTTTGTGGTTGCAAAAACCACTTCTGAGCACGGTAACTCCGTTTCATCAGTCTGTCTAAGTTCAAAGTTGTATAAGAGTGTTGACACGACACCAGCATTTTAAAAGTACTTACAGGTGTTGAAGACTCCGGCGAACACCCAGCACTGTGCGAAGGAGACGGAGGTTCCGGTGTTGGCGTACTGCAACAGGATCCTTATGCTGCCCGTCCAAGATGTCGGGGACCGGCCCATCGAGTAGTTGTTGCTCCAGTTCCCAACTAACACTCCTTTATCGTCCTGAGCGTTAACCTGAGCGAAGAGGCAGGGAAAGGTCAGTGAGACTGAGACTGTAATGTTACACTACTCACCAGAAAAAGACAACTTTGCCATTTTTTTGATTTTGGAAACGTACTTATATTAGCATAGTAAGAAGATTTGGGTGTACTAGCATGATAGAATAAGCTTTAATCTTTCAAAAGCACAGCTGGGACAGCAGGAATCGAGAGGGAGCTCGTCAGGACTTGACTCCTTGACTAAGAGTTCATCCTTCTCACCATGCCTGATCCCTTCCTGACCACCTTGATGATGTTGCCTCGATCGTAGATCGGCATCTGGGACTTATCCAGGATGTAAATGCAGGCGTCCAAGATGCCGCGCTCGAACTGCAGGAGAGAGAACGCGTTAACCTCAGTTTACTTTATTCATTTTGACCAATTTAAACAATAAAATAACAACTAACAAACACAACAGAGATAAATAAATATCACAGAGCAGGAAGAGGCTTATTTGAAGCCTCCATCTACAAAATATTAGAATTTATCACAATATTACAGAGAACATAAAATGAATATGCATAAGATATGACTACGTCAAATATTGTTGACAAGATGTTTTTACAATATCAATACATTACAAACAACAAAAGAAAATGTATATATATATATATATATATATATATATATATATATATAAATATAAATATAATATAACAGCTAAAACAAGAAAGACATGAACAATAATACATAAAAAAGCAACATTAGATTTTCTTTTAAGCACCTTTTGAAACATTGTATTGACCTTAAGCTCGTCCTCTGTGATTTGTTATGACGTATGTGTGTGTGTGTGTGTGTGTGTGTGTGTATATACTTGTCCATAAACCCAGTTGCGGTGAATCACAGACCCTAAGGAGCCCTGGTGGATCACACCGTGGTCGTTCAGCACGTACTCCCTCCGCTCGGCCTCGTTACCCAGAAACACAGTGTCCTCTGCACAGAGACACAGAATCAAAGACTCAATACTGTCTGAAAACTGCTCGTTAAAAACTAAATGATGCAGACTTTACGTAAGTGTTTTCCTTTTGACAGCATGCCACTAAACGTCTTTACTTAAACTCATTAAAAGATCTTCAAACCAATTCAACTTAATAACAATTAAACAAATTAAACTTATTCAATTCAGAACTTCTGACATTACTCATCTGTTTAAATCTTTAACCTGTGAAGTTAGTCATGTGTGTTGTTCCTCACTGTTATGTCATCTATCTTGTTTCTATTGTCAATGCTTCTATTGTTTCTGTTTTTACCAGGTAAAGTGTCTTTGAGCACCTTTTAAAGCGCTGCACAAATACAATATGTTGTTATTATTATAATTATTATCGCTGCAGGAGTTCTGACCTGGACACCAGGCGTTGAACAGCAGGTACAGGTCCGTGTCGGAGTTCCTCCGGGTTCTCTGCATGCCGCGACCCGCCACGATGGCCACGTACGTACGGAACCGACCCACGATGGCCGAGGCCGACGGCGTGATGCCCAGCGTCACAGTCGTGCCCCGACGCTCCAAAACCCGACCCGGCCACGGACCTCCTCTACGGGAGGTGAAGGTAACCGCCACCAGGGAGCCCTGACTGGCTGAGGGGTTAGAACCTGTGGGAAGGGGGGGGGGGGGGGGGGGGGTTAGTGAAGGAGAGAGGAGAGGAGGCAAGAAGAGGAGATGGGAGGAGATGAGAGAAGATGAGAGGAGGAGGAGGAGGAGGGTTAGTGAAGGAGAGAGGAGAGGAGGCAAGAAGAGGAGGAGGAGGGTTAGTGAAGGAGAGAGGAGAGGAGATGAGAGGAGGAGGAGGAGGGTTAGTGATGGAGAGAGGAGAGGAAGCAAGAAGAGGAGAGGAGATGAGAGGAGAGGATACAAGGAGAGGAGAGGAGGCAAGGAGAGGAGAGGAGATGAGAGGAGAGGAAGCAAGGAGAGGAGAGGAGAGGAGATGAGACAATGAGAGGAGGAGGAGACATTTTTTACATCACTAAGCCTGAGTATGAGCTGCTGCAGGAACATTTCATTTTATTAACAAAACAAGTGGAATCCAAAAAATGAAATTCGGAAATGTAACGGTTATAATGGACGTTTCTTCAATTTAAAATATTTCGTATTTGAGATCATTTGATTGAGCTGTGAACATCTGTCAGACAGCAGCTGTGTGTGTGTGTGTGTGTGTGTGTGTGTGTGTGTGTGTGTGTGTGTGTGTGTGTGTGTGTGTGTGTGTGTGTACTAATTAGCCAGCCAAATGAATGTGAAGCTGCCTATAATGAGTTCACAGTCGTCTAATTGTTCAGTGGGCGACTGTTAACGAGCGTGTCTTCATCAGCTAATTGGTTAACGAGGGAGCGGTTTAACGGCTGGTCTCAGGAGGGCCACTGAGCGCGCTCCGTAACAGAAGCCCCGCCCACCTGTGTGTGTCAGAGGGAAACAGACGCTCAGCTCACTGGGAAAATGTGAATTTAACGACATCAGATTAGATGAAGTGAGGAAAAAACGAAGAGGATATCAATGACGTGGTATATTTTGTAATAATCCAGCTGAGATCCCTTTTTTATTTACACGTTTTATAAAAGGAAAAGCCAGACAGACAAAGAAAAGTATATAGAAATAAAATACAATAAAATGTGCGGGAGAGAGAGAAACCCACTACGAAGCTCACCTGAAAAGAAAAATATCTATCAATAAAAACAAAAGTAAAATAAAGGATTAATTCATATGCATATTGTTTACATGTCTCATCAGAATATATTTTTAGAGCTATAGAAGTTACCTACAGATCCCTGAACCCTATCTCGATCCCTAACCCGAGCCTTATCCTGATCCCTATCTCAAACCCTATCCTGACCCTGATCACTAACCTTAACTCAATCCTGATCCCTATCCTGAGCCCTATCTCGATCCTGAACCCGAGCCTTATCCTGACCCTGATCCCAATCCCGATCCTTATCCCAAACCCTAATCCAAGTCTTATCCTGATACCGAACCCTATCTCGATCCTGAACCCTATACCGATCCCTATCTCAATCCCGATCCCGATCCCTATCTCAATCTCAATCCCGATCCCGATCCCGATCCCTATCTCGATCCTGGACCGTATCCCGATCCCGACCTCAGAATAAGAATCAGCACAAACTCACCAATCAGGAACTCGACCTGGAAGTCGTCGCTGTCCGTCAGCGGGCGGCTGAAGGTGACTTCCATCATGAACTCCTGACCGCGGCGGATCACCAGGTTGGAGATGTCGTAGTCGGTGGTGTGGTGGCTCGGCTTGTTCCTCTCCATAAGCATGTTGACATTCGTCACCGACATAGATCCTAAGAGGCAGGAATAGAGAAAGAGCTCAACAAGTTAATATTGTTATTGATCATCGATCAGATTCTCACAGAAAGAAAAGATATACACTACTGTTCAAAAGTTTGGGGTCACTTAGAAATGTCCTTATTTCTCAAAGAAAAGCACTGTTTCTTTCAATGAAGATAACATTAAATTAATCAGAAATACACTCTATACATTGTTAATGTGGTTAATGACTATTCTAGGTGGAAACGTCTGGTTTTTAATGAAATATCTACATCGGTGTATAGAAGACTAATTGATGATTAGAAAACCCTTGTGCAAATATGTTAGCACAGCTGAAAACAGTTGTGCTGGTGAGAGAAGCTATAAACGGGCCTTCCTTTGAGCTAGTTGAGTATCTGGAGCATCACATTTGTGGGTTGGATTCTACTCTCAACATGGCCAGAAAAAGAGAACTTTCATGTGAAACTCGTCGTCTGTTCTTGTTCTTAGAAATGAAGCTATTCCATGAGAGAAATTGCGAAGGAACTGAAAATTGACACGAAATTGTCTGAGTGACCCCAAACTTTTGAACGGTAGTGTAAACTAAATCGTATCTCACTGTCTCTAGGTGGATATCCTCTGGGTGTGGACTCATCAAAAGATGTGGAATCATCAAAAGGTGTTAGATCATCAAAAGGTGTGGGAAGTTCAAAAAGTTCAAACTCTGAAAAATCTTCGCCATTGACATTGAGGTTAGAGGTCGACACCTAAAGATCATTAAGAAAAATGAATAAATATATAAAGAAACAAATAAACAACAAAAACCAGACAGTACATGCAAGAGCATCGTCATGTTGTCCCTGAAAGCCCGAGTCTGAGTACTTCATTGTGGCCTAGAAAACAAAAATCACCAGAACTAAACATTTGTATTTCAAAGTAAACTGTACCTTCCCGTTGTAGCGCCCCGTGTAGTTGTTTGGTACATTCATTCTTGCAGACATGAGGAGTGAACAGAGTCAAAAGGTTTCACTGAAGTCACTGGACGGAAAAAGAGAAAGAAAAAAAAAACAGTCAATAAAAACATTTGTACACAAAACGAATACAGATCTATACAATAACATCAAACTATAAGAACATGAAATCATCATAAATATATATTATATATAAATTAGTGCTGGGCAAGTTAAGTTATTATCGTGTTAACGCATTCATATTTTTTTTTTTTAAGCGGACGTGATCTCTTCCGTCTCTTCCTGTTTCCTTCACCTGCATTCCCCTGGGTCCTAAGTCCCTCCAGGTTCAGCTTCTTATCACCCTCTATGTACCAACGTACATTTATAACAAACACCACACATATTACGCTAATCAGCGTTGCATATGTGTCTGACCAAAATACCAAAAATAGCAAAAGATAAATGATTCATTTAAATTATTTTTTTAGAGTTTTTAAAGTGTTTTGTTAGTAATATGTATAATAATCACATCATTTAGTTATCACTACTGAGAATTTAACAAACATAAAAACATGACGTAGATAGGTTTGCAGTTTTCAAGATGTATATTTCAAATTGCATCTCTTACACACATGAAGATAAAGTTGTGAACACCGGCTGAATATCTATGATCAGAATCATTATAACTGTGTTATAACTGCTGCTGTGTGAAGAGAATCCTGCTGTTAAGAACCTTATTTGTTTAAAGTGTTTACAAACCAAATGTTATTGCACTTTTGTTCATATACCAGTACTTTTAAAATAAAAGTGTGCAATACACTACTTTTGCCATAACAATGAGATTAGAAATGTTCGGAAAATGTTTTTTTTTTATCTGTTTCACAAATTGGATTTTTCTTTGTCTGATTCTTTCTATTGTTATTAATTGTTAAATACTGAATAGTACATTATTTACAGTCTAAAACATTATTGAAGTCTTTTTATTTTCAATAACAATTGGAACAACATTGAATTACAATCTTATAATGAAACAGTGCAGCAGCTAAGATACAGGAATATAGTGTAAAATAAAATATAAAGTAATATATAATACTGTGGTAGCCTGGTGAGTAATAGTAAAAAGTATGAACTGCAATATAAACAGATGATTAAACAATTTCAAACGTTACTCTTTGGCTGAATTTATTTTTATCTTGTGAATTTATAATATGTGACATTTACATTTGTTTTAACATTAACTGTATTTAAAGTTTTCTTTTTAAATGTTCATTACATGTTTTGAAATGATGTTCATATGAGAACAAATGTTAAGAAGTCAGAAGTGTGATACACACAATACACTTTGCCAGAGGTAAAATCCAAAAAGTACATTTATTCAAGTACTGTACCAAAGTACAATTTTGAGGTAGAATGTATGTAGTATATTATAAGTAATGTCAAATGTGCAGCTAAAAAATAAATATATAGACTTTAAAATTGGACACGTTAATCTTTTAATTTACAGCTGAAGGAGGAAAGGTGCAGAGACGAGGAAAAGAGACAAGAAGTAACATTCCTCCTCCCCTCCCCCATCACACACACACACAAGCTGACATCCACGTTAACCTGCGCATCCCTCAGTGTGTGTGTGTGTGTGTGTGTGTGCGTGTCTGTGTGTGTGTGTGTGTGTGTGTGTGTGTGTGTGTGTGTCTCACCGCTCAGAGGAAGTTCGTCTGTCGAGTCTCTGATGATCAAATCAGAAGATGATGAGATCGACTTCAACATCTGTTTATATACACACACTGCTTCCCCATTTTACACACACACACACACACACACACACACACACACTGTCAGCATTTCCATTTCAGGCTACCTCCTACTTCTACTCCATCTCAGAAGCAAATATTATATTTCCTTATTGTACAATAATATTGTATTTTTCTTTACCTTACTACATTTAACACTTTAAGTTACTTCTAACACATCAACATATGTGTTTATATATCCTAATACTGATCTGCCCAGTAGTACTCAAAGTATCTAAAACTTAACTTAACTGAACGTTAAACGTTATAACGTTTACACGTTAAATGTATAAATGAGTGATAACACAATAACATAATATTAATAGGAGCCATTCTACAAAGGGAGTATTGGAGTATTTCTACGTTTGTTTCTGCTGTCAATGACAAAATGAAACACAAAGACGATCAAACTTTTTCTTTTACTTCATTTTAAATACTTGTTGAAGCTCTAAGATGTGAAAAACTATTTTGTTCATTTTGTGAAGTTATCAGATGGAATTATTGTACTTTTTACTTTACAAGATGTATTTAACAGCTACTTTACAGATAAAACATAATTAAAAGGTACAAGTACAACGAAAGTGATGAGTCGATCTTGATGGTTGAAGTCTTTTTTTATCATTTAAAAACATTCCAGATGTAATGATGTTAATACTTTAATGTATTAGTGATTATGTTAGTATTTTACAATGTGGTATTAGTAATTTACTGTAAAAGAGTATTTTTACTGTCTGGTATTAGTATGTTTACTGTAACAAGGTAGTTTTACTGTATAGTATTAGTACTTTTACTGTAACAAAGTACTTTTACTGTAAAGGAGTATTTTCATAGTATGGTATTAGTACCTTTAGTGGAACAGAGTATTTTTACCATGTATAACTCGTTTTTTAGTATCTGAATACTTCCTCTACAGACACACACACACACACACACACTCACACACACACACACACACACACACACAGATTAAGGAAGTGTGTGTGTGTGTGTGTGTCGGTGACCTCGACCTAAACCACCAGTGTGACCAGTTATTGATCTGCAGTGACATTAAAGATGAACTCCAGCTGGTTTACTGGAATATCAACAAAGACTTTTAACCACTTCTGGAAGACTTCAGTGAAAATGATGCATTGTGGGTACTCTTTAGTCAACTATAAGTACATAAATGTACAGATAAGTGACATGTTACTGCCTAGTTTTGAAGATTTTTCAGTAATATTGTTCACATAAAAACACTTTTCAGTGTAGTTTTATGCACCAGAAACTACCAGAAAATACTACAAAAACATCTTTCCAACCAGTAGTGAGAAGTACATCTACTCAAGTACTTCACTGAAGTACAAATAAGGTACTTTATTGTTATTTTATGTTACTTTACCCTTCTACTTTGCTACATTTCAGATGCAAATATTGTACTTTTTACTGCTTTGCGTTTTTTTTACATAATAATAATAATATACCTTCTAGTAAACAAAGTATCTAAACTTGTCCCCACGTTGATGAACCACATCTTTAAAATGTTTTTATGTAATAAAATTATAATAAAATATAATAAAATTATAAAATTATAAAACATCTGAGTAAGAAGTACAGTGAAATACAGTGAAAGTATATTTTGCGGATAATACTTCCTCTTAAGTAACATTTTTCATTCCAAGACTTTCACAGCGTGGCATTTCTTTTACTTGAGTAACTCTTAAAATATAAGTAAAAGTCCTGCTAACAAAATAGTACAAGTATAAAAGTATTATACGTTAAGTACAAAAAGTAAAAGTAGTCATTATGCAGAATGTCTCGTTTCAGAAGACTTTTACTTGTGATGGAGTACTTTTAGTGGTATTTATGTTTTGAAGCTGTCAGCTTTAGAGGTTGACTTCCTTATTAAAAACACACTGAGATGTTGAAAAGTAAAAAACAAAAACACCAGCTTCCTCCGCAGGAACTTCCTCTGACCTCGACCTCCGGGCTGTGAGGTCATCGTGACATGCTGCTGCTGATTGGTCAGGTGACCCATGTTCCACTTCCTGTTTGCTGACCGACACTTCTGCGTCTCATGAGGATACGTTGGATTTATTGATTACTGTCGGAAGAGATTTTAAACAAATATAACAAAAGATGCTCACCTACTATCTATTATTATTGCTATAACAATCATTATCTATTATTATTGTTATAACAATCATTATCTATTATTATTGTTATAACAATCACCTATTATCTATTATTATTGCTATAACAATCATCTACTATCTATTATTATTGCTATAACAATCATCTATTATCTATTATTATTGCTATAACAATCATCTATTATCTATTATTATTGTTATAACAATCACCTACTATCTATTATTATTGCTATAACAATCATTATCTATTATTATTGTTATAACAATCACCTATTATCTATTATTATTGTTATAACAATCATTATCTATTATTATTGTTATAACAATCACCTATTATCTATTATTATTGCTATAACAATCATCTACTATCTATTATTATTGCTATAACAATCATCTATTATCTATTATTATTGTTATAACAATCACCTACTATCTATTATTATTGCTATAACAATCATTATCTATTATTATTGCTATAACAATCATCTATTATCTATTATTATTGTTATAACAATCACCTACTATCTATTATTATTGCTATAACAATCATTATCTATTATTATTGTTATAACAATCATCTATTATCTATTATTATTGCTATAACAATCATCTATTATCTATTTCTATTATCTATCTAAAACAAGGAGAGTAAAATAAAGACACTGTCTCCTCTCATGTCTCCTCTCATGTCTCCTCTCATGTCTCCTCTCATGTCTCCTCTATCAAACAATGAGGCAAAAAAAAGGAAAGGACAGAAAAGGAAAGGACAGAGGAAACGAAGGACAGAAGGACACGATGGCAGGTTACATCACAATAATTAAAGTAGAGAACAAGAGAGTAAATACCAAATATTAAAGGACATTAAAGAGATAAACAGAACATTAACAAAGACGAGACGAGAGAAAACAAAAAGATGGAGAAATATAAATCAATAAACAGACATCCAGCGGTAGAATGTACAGTAACTAAGTACATTTACTCAAGTACTATAACTACAAGTATAAAGCACTTCACATGAGTATTTTAATTTTATACTACATCTCAGAGGGAAGTATTAATAGTTAATAATACTTGTTTACTGCACTACATTCATCTGACAGCTTCCTATTATTAATAAAGAATATAATAAATTAATAAATGATGATGTATTCTCAAAACGTATAGTAAGTCATCAAAAGGCAATATTAAAGTGTTATTATAGTTATTGATGCACTAATGTGTTGATCATTAATGCATCAATAATTATGAAATATCCTGTAATATGAATACTTTTACTTTTGGTACTTTAAATGTATTTTGATACTGATACTTTTGTACTTTTACAAAAGTAACGTTTTCAATGGAGGACCTTCACTTGGAACAGAGTATTTCTACACTGTGATACTACGAGTACTTTTACTGAAGTAAAACATCTGAGTACTAAATCTGACAGAAGTATTAAAGGAAAAGACGGACGAAGAGAAGGTGGGACAGAAATAAAAGTAAAGTACAGAAATGAATAAAAGTAGAAGTTTCATGTCCTGTTTGACCCGAGACGTGAACTGAAGGTCGACTCGTCTTCAAGGAAACAAGAGGAAGTGAGAGCAGGAAGCTCAGGAAGGTCAAGAAGGTCAGGAAGGTCAAGAGGGTCACTCTGACACGTCTCATTTAATACAGCTTATCTTCTGCAGCTTGCATTTACTGATATTGTTATTTGTGTGTGTGTGTGTATATATGTATATAATTACACATATATATACTTATTTGTTTCATAATTTTTTTATACATTTGGATGTTTATTATATTTATTTGATATTAACCATTTTTATAGTTAGGTCTATTATTATATAACAATAATAATAATAATAACAATTATTATTATCATGATTATTGTTATTATTTTATTATAATTATTATGATTATTGTTATGATTATTATGATTATTATTGTTATTATAAATATGATGATTATTACTATTGTTATGATTTGATGTCCTTATCACTATGTTGCTATTTTATTGTTAGTTCATGATGGAAGTATTCATGCATCACATATTTTGCACCATAAATTGAACATCTTTCAACAAAACAAATCTTTACAAAACCACACATTGATTCCTTCACGAGCAGCAAAGGGATGAAGGTCAGAGGTCAGAGCATGAAGGTCAGAGGTCAGAGCATGAAGGTCAGAGGTCAGAGCATGAAGGTCAGAGGTCAGAGCATGAAGGTCAGAGGTCGGAGCATGAAGGTCAGAGGTCGGAGCAGAGTTTTAACACAAGCAGAGAATAAAGAAATAAAGAAAGGAGTTATTCTCCTTTAGTCTAAACTGGAGAAACCTCCTCAGAGGTTTGGTCCAGAAACGAGCCGAGTGTCTCCGAGTGTCTCCGAGTGTCTCGGGACGACGAGTCAATACCCAGAAACACAAACCAATTACAGCCGAACAGGCGCTTTGCAGCGAGGCAGCCCTGTAATTATGCTGCAGGGATTAGAAAACCCTCGTGCACACAGAAACACGGCTAATTGATAAAGAAGAGCTTTCATCCTCCAGCAGTCGTTCTTCTTCAGAGAGGAGAGAGAGAACTGCTGCAATATAAGATGAACAATAAACCTCTTCGATCAGAGAGACTCAGTCAACAGTTAGAGTTCAGTCATGATCCAGACCCACTGAAACAAAACAGATCTTTGCTCCAGCAGACCGCTGTTCCATCCCCCAATGAAGCAGGAAGTCAACGTGGATCATTTGTACATTATTATTTTACCCAAATGACCATCTTTACCTTAACTTAACTAAGAGTTAGGTTGGTTTAGTCTGTTTAATAAAATACTAAAATACTAAGTTAGGTTTAGGAAAAGATTTTAGTAAAAGTTAATAACAAAAGATGAAATAATATATGTATGTCGGGTATTATATTTCAATCTGTAAACTAAAAAACAAACTCAACACTAAAGCCGTCAGACCAACAAAGTGCAGTAAAAACTACAATATTTCCCCCTCAGATGTAGTAGAGTAGAAGTAGAAAGTTAAAGGGAAATGGAAAGTATCATAAAGTACCTCAAAAATTGTACTACGGTGCAGTACTTGAATAAATGTACTTAGTTGCTGTTTCATGTTTATGACACCAGATGGCGCCACCGACTGAGAAAACAGATGGAGGCAATGATGATGGTGATGCTGCAGCCTGCACACACACGCGCGCGCACACGCGCACGCGCACACACGCACACACGCACACACACACACACACACACACACACCTATTGAAGAATTTGCTGCTGTGACATCACCCCATCTTCTTCTTCATCGAGCTAAATCTGGCTGACATCATTGACGCTGCCCCCCCCCCCCCCCATAGACTTCTATAGTTGTGATGTATTATGTATGGTGTGTCCCTATTATGTCATCTCCCAGTGAAACCGATCTGTGTCTCGCTCCTCAAAATTCAAATCAAAAGTAGCAGACGAGTTCCCACCTCCCACGCTGCATTCAGAAAAACAGCCAAACACGCCATGACTTCTGCAGTACTATTGGTGATTTACGTGTTTGAATACGCTTCACAAACACTCACAGACATCATGCCGAGTTTAATAAAAACAACAGGATGCTTTGACCTCACAGGACAGATGTGCTGTTTAAGCTGAGGCTGCAGGAAAAAGTGTGAGTCTGGTGTGAATGAAGGTGAGTCAGGGGGAAGTCTTGTTCTGATGGTTTTTGTTTTTCAATTTTAGTTGTGGACTGCAGGCGGAGATGGTGTCAGAACATACCAACGTCATCGATGCAGCATTTATACTTTATAAAATGACTAGAAATACTTTAAGAAATACCATCAACTTCGAAGGTTATCAACTGATTGACTGGCCGTTATCAGCCTCATAGATTTGGCCAAGATGGTGACGACAAAAAACCAAGATGGTGACGACAAAAAAACTAAATTGCGATGACCAACAACCAAGATGGTGAAAACCAATAAACAAGATGTTGACATTCAAAATCCAAGATGGCGAAAACAAAATGCTGACATTTTCTTCCTGAGAATATTAGCTGATTTGCTTTGTCTTCTTGTAAATTGAATACATTTGGGTTTTGGAATGTTGGTTTTTAATAATTGAATAATAAGTTAATACATCGACTTTGGCCTCAGGAAACTGTGATGTCATTTCCCCCTTTATCCAAAAAACATGTTAGTCGTCTTCTTGTTGCCTCATCTCTCTACAGGAACTCCTTCTGAAGACTTTAGTCTTTAGTTTTCTCTTAATCAACGAATCCCAAAGAATGGACAGAACAGTGTTGCTACTTCTCTCAATAATCTCTCACTTCCTGTCTGTTGCCCATTGGTTCCTGTTGAAGATGTAAATATTTAAAAAGACAAATGTGTAGTTCCATTTTTTATCAAACAAACAGGGACTTTGTTGGGGACTATTTTCAGCGGCGGATTGATCCGTATCTGCTTCTGTAGTGAGTCGAGACATTGACTGCCGGTTTGTACTTTAACAGGTTGATGGAGGAGGACGCTGCAGTTCCCCCTGCTCACCAGCAGAGGTCCCCAAACACTTCACACCTTTATAAGAACCAGTAGTGGAGCAGGAGGCCAGTCCAGCTCTGTGTCCGCCTGTGATTGGACGAGAGGAGGACAGACCGCGTTTTGAAGGTCAAACTCAAAGTCAACATACACACACACACACACACACACACACACACACACGCACACACGCACACGCACACACACACCTACACACAGTTGGCTATTTTGTGTCTTTCCAGAAGTTAAATGTTTTCAGATTTGAGACATTTGGAAGCTGTCCAGGGACCCAATTACTGTGTGTGTATGTGTGTCTCTCTGTGTGTATGTGTATGTGTCTGTGTGCGTGTGTGTGTGTGTGTGTGTGTGCGTGTACACTCCTGCTGCAGCACTGCATCGCCTCAGGGAAACATCTGTGTTAATATGCAGGAGAGAGATTCAGCTGACATCAGCAGGAGACGACGAGATCCCCACGTTTTCTGTTTTTTTCTGTTTTTTGTACACACACACACAGACACACACACACACACACACACACACACACACACACACACACACACACACACACACACACACACACACGCAGACACTTAAAAATACTCTGTTACAAGTAAAAGTATGTTAGTATAATAAGGAAAATGTCCTCATCATGCAGATTGGAAACTGCTACATTGTTGTATATATTATACGGGTATTGTATTACTAAAAAGTACAATAGTTACGTCTGAGGTGTAGTACAGTAAAAAGTACAATAGTTACCTCTTTACTCAAGTAAAGTACACGTGTTTGACTCTGTCAGTAAACGCTGGAGCAACGTTGTGACTTTTTGTCAATAATCTGAACTTGATATGAAACACTTAGAAATGCACCTGAATGAATGAATGAATGAATGAACACATTCATTTATTAATGAATAATTAAGTAAATAATGAGAAAAGGAAAAGGTTCATCATGGAGAATCGTTTTGTTTTCTGATTTATTAAAATAATAGTTTTATTAATCCAGTAAAGAAAAACTTGTGAAGAACAAAAAACCGAAGTGCATGCTGGTCCTTCTGTGAGACCATTGAAACAAAGAGAAGATGTGAACACATTGATCCTCCAGGGGGCTCCACTGTGACCATCAGCTGCTAGTTGTGATTTGTTTAACACATAATTCATATTCATAAACATGTTTATGATCAGACTGAACGAGCCTGAGTCTCATTGGACGAGTCTTGAAAACACAGTTTGCACTGAAGGTCCTTTAAACAGAGAGCGTTAATATTCATAGATGTGTTATTTAAAACAATGACTTCAACATGAAACATGCTTTCAAATATGTTCATTTGTAGAAGTGACACCTCTGGGCCCGTTCAGTTCATATTCTCTCTATGCTCATCATAATTAATATAAATGAATGTTATTTCATACAACAGCTAAAACATAAGTCGCGTTATAACGTTTCCTTAAAGCTGAACATTAAACTGGTTTAATATAATAAACTTCAACATGAACAATAAAAAACATTAAAACGTGTTTAAAAAGTGACCGTTGAGCTTTAATGTAAATAAATAAAAAGCTCCTTCACAATAAACACATTCATATTAAAATAAATATATATATTTATTTATTTATTATATTATATATATATATATATATATATATATATATATATATATATATATATATATATATATATATATATATAATATAATAAATAAATAAATATATATATTTATTTATTATATTACATTATATATATATATATATATATATATATATATATATATATATATATATATATATATATATATATATATATATATATATATACAGTCCATTGAGTAGCTGTTCTGGAGCTTTCGATCACAACATAAAGTCTTCTTCATCAGCATGTTTGATCTGTTTGAGGATTCTCTTCTTTGATGAAATCATCTCGTGTTTTCATGAACGCAGGAAGATGAAGCGGAAAGCTCTGGAAAAAAAGCAAGTAAGTGACCTTTGAGTAAGTCAGAAAACTAAATAAAAATGTCTAAGATCACAGATGAACAGGTTTCTTTCATGAGGTCATTGTAGATAAAAACAAATGTTTCCTGAAAAACTCATTCAAATGATTATAAATGATGCAGATTGATGTTTAACATGAAGCCTGTTAGAGAGCTGAGACAGGAAAGAAATGAATGGAGGACACGATTTAAAAGAAGGAGGGAGGAGAGGAGGGTCTCTCCCTCTCTCTCTCTGTCTCTCTCTCTCTCTCTCTCTCCCTCCCTATCTCCTCTTTTTCCTCTCCAGACGCGTAAAACCAGGCAGGAAGCGCAGAGCGCAGCTCGACAGAGAGCCGAGAAGAAGAACAGACTCTCAGTGAAGGAAAAGAGCAGAAGAAGCAGAAGAAGACGCAGAAGAAGAGAGCGTTGGATGTAGCCGCTGTTTTTGCGGGTGTTTGACATTGTGTTGCGGGTTATGCGGGTTCTGCGGGCTCCTCCTCTTTAACTTTGTGAGTCTGAGCTCTGATGGTGAGAGGAGGACGCAGAGGATGGGAGTAACCTGGTCCTCCAAATGCCTCGCACTCTTCCTCGCGCTACACATCGGTGAGTGACCGGAACTAAAACAAACTCACGAGTCACTCGGTGTGTCTGCAGCATATTCCCTTATATAGACCCTTCATATTTATACTCATAATTTAAGGTCAAATAAATCATTGAAGTCGCTTCTAATAACGAGATTTATTTCTAAATGTAAAGAAGAGCAAATACAGAAATGTGTTGATGAATGTTTCAGGTTTGCACACTTGAATTCGTTGTTAATTATATTAATATACATTTAAATCATGTTTAATGTGATTTCTGCCTCACGGCTCGTTTTAACGGGACTACACTTCACATGTGGAGTGTGTGTGTGTGCGCGTGCGTGTGCATGTGTGTGTGCTAACAAGGGGGATGCCCCCCCCCCCTCTCTGCGCCTCGGTTGCCCCAAACTGGAAACATTTGTTGAATTTATTAATTTGTTTTTCTGCAGAAATTCATTTATTTGGCAGATTTCACGTTAAGATGAATTTGAGTAGTTCCGGTGTTGTGTTCAGAGGGAGAGGAGGCCCGGTAATCAACCGGAGCTTCTTCATCTCTCCGGCCGGTCGGCTCGGCGGGAGGAACACTGCTTCTCCTTCCTCTTTATGTCTTTCGTTGTTTCGGATTTTAAATTAAAACGAAACAAAACGAAAACTCTGATTAATGTTCAGTGTGCATGCGCGTAGAAAAGCAACCGTGCACACGCGTCGTGCACGACGGAGAATAAAACCTGCACGACTATTTTCTATTTGGTTTTATAATAAAATAATAGTTGTGTGAGTGAGCCCTCAGATAGAAACCTGCAGCAGCTTTAAAGGCGTTTAGTGCAGCAGAGGATCCGTCTAATATCTGGAACAGACGCTGCAGAGCCTCGAGAGGAACAAGAGCAATATGGAGATGGTTGTTGTTCTGCTGTTGCATTGCATAACGACGCTGTGGAGGAGGGCTCTGCGTGTGCGTGTGTGTGTGTGTGTGTGTGTGTGTGTGTGTGTGTGTGTGTGTGTGTGTGAGTGATGAGAGCGGTGCTGAATAATTCAGCGCGCAGAATCCTCCCGGTGCTGTTGTTAGAGAGCGGGTCGGTGTTCTGGTCACAGCAGAACAATGTGATCACAAATAAAACGCGTTTGGATCTTTTGTTTGTTCACAAAAAAAATAATCGAGAATAAAGAATAAAGAAACCAAACGAGCTGCTGAATTAATCTACTCAAGTATTTAGTCTTCAGTTCAAACATCCAAAAGCAGCTCGTGCAGCTCGTGCAGCTCGCGCGTCCTCTGGGCTGAACCTTCGGGGTGTTTCGTTGGGAGTTGTGCGCTGTGATTGGCTGCTGTGAGCGCAGGTTTGGCGCGCTGCTGCGGAACATTTCACACCCAAAGAAATGAGAGAAAAGAATGAAATGATGTGAAAAAAGCTGCCGAGAGAAACTTCATTCACTCTGAGTGACGCTGCGTTACTCGTTACTGCTGCAGCAGTGTTTCATTCTTTGTAGTTTTTATTGTTGGAATTTTTGGGGTTTTTTACGCGCGAAAAATGGCCTCGTGTGTGTTGGAGGTGGGTGTGTCTGCAGGAAGCTACAACACGCTGCTTCTGGCACCGATGCACTGCAGGAAACCGTGTGTGTGTGTGTGTGCGTGTGTGTGTGTGTGTGTGTGTGTGTGTGTGTGTGTGTGTGGGGGGGGGGGGGGGGGGGGTGAATGAGTGTGAGCGTGCCTGCTGGGAGGCGTGAACGAAAGAAAAAATGCTGTGCGCGCTCCCGTTTAATGTGCGTGAGAAGGGACTGTCCCGGTTTCAGTCAAAGAAGTCGATTTAATAATTAAAATAAATAATAAAAAGATGGAGAGAACAGTGGAGGAAAATCTATCTGATAACAAAAAAGATGAAGAATAAAAAAGATGGCGGTGGTAAAATATTAAAATAATAAAAGCGTCTCTGAGCTGATGATGAAGGAACGTGTACATTATGTACATGTATTATAATGTATAATAAAACATAAACAGGTTATCTGAGGTCTGAACGCTGCTTTCTACACTTAAACACCAACGAACGTGAAGAACCTCCGAGTTCTATTAAATATGAATTCATCACAATCTAAACCTCGGGATTTTGTTACTAAAAGCACATTTAGAAATAATGATCATATTGTTCAGTTCATTCACGTTTTTATTCAGATTTATTCTGATGAATTTGAAGCTGAATGAGAAATAATAAAGTGCTGCAGAGAGAACAGCTGTTTGAGAAGCGATGATGTAATGCCTCCAAAGGGGGGGGGGGGGGGGCAATACAATACTACTAGTAATGACACACATTAAGAGTAACATATTCATGTATATTCATGTCTATTAATGTATATTCATGTACATTAATGTATATTCATGTACATTAATGTATAGTAATGTATAAGGCCTCAAAACATTATTGTTACTATAACAGAAATGTTCATTAATTAATCAGCTTTAAATACACAATAAGAATATTGTGGAAACATTAATATTATTATTGTCGTTTTTTTAATGGTTTAATAATAAATACATAATGAAAATAAGATATATGAGAGAATTAACAATAAATGAATGAATGAATGAATCATTGCTGAGCCATGAGAATAAATTATAATCACAATAGAAACATTATAGATACTGTTATAATATATGTGATACAATAGAGTACTGTGATAAGTCCTCACGTGTAGTATTCTGTAGTACAGTAGTAATAGTAGTATAGTACCATGAAGGCCACTTTATTATATATTATTATATTATAACTTCTGATCACATGTTTCTGAGGTCGGAGGTTCAAAGTTAATCGTGACTTTTGAAAGAAGAAATCAGATTTATTGATCAGAAGAAATGATAGAAACTCTGCTGATGAAGCTCATGTGAAATGATCAAAAGCTCCAGAACAGATCAGCTGTGAAGCTCAAGAAGAACAAACTAAACTATGAACGAGAACAGAAGAATCAAAACAGGAAAAGACGGGAACGGATTATTAATGAAATACGTCATGTGATCAAATAAATACAGTAAGGGAGTTTTATAGTACCTACAACACAACAGGAAGTAATGTCTTGAGAAATGTATTTTATTTCGGTTGTGTTAAAGCCAACAATGTTTATTTTTACCTGAAGTTCAAAGTTCATCCTTCACCTTGAAAGAGCAACGTGACCCTTTAGCAGCTGTTCCCGAGCTCTCGATCGAATCACATGATCTTCATCTCTTCAGACTAAACGTCCGTTTCAGTGCTCAGAGAGGAAAACGTGACTTTGAACGGATTGAGTTCAAAGACAACGTGAGAAAAACTCATCTGCTGAGGAAGACCATGTGAGGCGGTCGAGAGCTCCAGAAGAGCCACTGAATGCACCTCGTGGTGAGATAATAATCTACTTTTAATGTTTAATGATTCTGATATTTACTCAGTTTCTTCTGTATACTCAAGTACAATTGTACTTTACGCGAGTATTTCTTATTGTACTTTATACTTTTCCTCCATTTCAGAGGGAAATATTGTACTTTTTACTGCTCATTTTTACAAAATTAAATAAAAATAAAATGTGGCGCCATGTTTTACATTTAAATACCCAAAATCATTTAAAATGAATTCCACCTTAAAGTTCTGCTTACATGTTAATTCATCAACATCCTGTAATATAATGACAAATACTTGTGGTATTACTGGTGATAATACTATTTACATTTACATTTTGAATGCAGTACTTTTAGTATTTCTGTGGTATCACTACTTTTACTTCAGTAAATTATTTGAATAATAATACACTGCTGGTTTTTATTTTATTTGTTATGATTTGTTCAAAAATAAAATAAAAGAATGAATAAAAATAAACTAAAATGTACGCGCTGGTCCATTTCTACCAGATGAATTGATATTTTGCAGCAAATCGACCTTAAAGCTCAACTAAGCGCATCTGTGAAAAACGCCTCACGTGATGTCATTTGAGTCAGCGTCTGTTGAGCGCGGAGTTAGACAGAAGCTGGACATACAACACACACTGCTGCCGGTGGTTGAGTGGCATTGTGGGTAATGTAGGCGGCGGGTTTGTGTCAGAGAAGAAGAATGTTCGGTTCTGATGCTTTTAGTTTGACTTTGTCCTTCGTGAGTCTGAGAATGTTTCAGACTCTGCTGCGCGTTCACCACACGTGATGTGTTCAGGGACCGTTGGAAAGATGAAAATAGGCGATGATGACAGCTTCTGGCTGATAAAAGGTGTAGTTTTTTGGCGGTACTCCTTTAAACTGTCATGCAATCGGAGTACTATTTGGATACCACGGGAAAGATATCTTAGAAGTATTTACTACAACAATACAGTACGACCAACAGAAACATATCGTTTTATCGTAGTATTTATATGTAGTTTTTATCATAGTATTTATATGTAATCTTTATCATAGTATTTATATGTAGTTTTTATCATAGTATTTATATGTAGTTTTTATCATAGTATTTATATGTAGTTTTTATCGTGGTATTTATATGTAGTTTTTATCATAGTATTTATATGTAGTTTTTATCGTAGTATTTATATGTAGTCTTTATCATAGTATTTATATGTAGTTTTTATCATAGTATTTATATGTAGTTTTTATCGTGGTATTTATATGTAATCTTTATCATAGTATTTATATGTAGTTTTTATCATAGTATTTATATGTAGTTTTTATCGTGGTATTTATATGTAATCTTTATCATAGTATTTATATGTAGTTTTTATCGTAGTATTTATATGTAGTCTTTATCATAGTATTTATATGTAGTTTTTATCGTAGTATTTATATGTAGTCTTTATCATAGTATTTATATGTAGTTTTTATCGTAGTATTTATATGTAATCTTTATTATAGTATTTATATGTAGTTTTTATCGTAGTATTTATATGTAGTCTTTATCATAGTATTTATATGTAGTTTTTATCGTAGTATTTATATGTAGTCTTTATCATAGTATTTATATGTAGTTTTTATCGTAGTATTTATATGTAGTCTTTATCATAGTATTTATATGTAGTTTTTATCGTAGTATTTATATGTAGTTTTTATCGTAGTATTTATACGTAGTTTTCTTAGTACTTATGCTAGTATTTATGTCTCGTTCCGATAGTATTTATATGTAGTTTTTATCATAGTATTTATATGTAGTTTTTATCATAGTATTTATATGTAGTTTTTATCATAGTATTTATATGTAGTTTTTATCATAGTATTTATATGTAGTTTTTATCATAGTATTTATATGTAGTTTTTATCATAGTATTTATATGTAGTTTTCATAGTTCTTATGCTAGTATTTATGTCGTGTTTCTATAGTATTTATATGTAGTTTTCATAGTACCTATGCTAGTATTTATGTCTTGTTTCTATAGTATTTATATGTAGTTTTCATAGTTCTTATGCTAGTATTTATGTCGTGTTTCTATAGTATTTATATGTAGTTTTCATAGTTCTTATGCTAGTATTTATGTCGTGTTTCTATAGTATTTATATGTAGTTTTCATAGTACCTATGCTAGTATTTATGTCTTGTTTCTATAGTATTTATATGTAGTTTTCATAGTTCTTATGCTAGTATTTATGTTGTGTTTCTATAGTATTTATATGTAGTTTTCATAGTACCTATGCTAGTATTTATGTCGTGTTTCTATAGTATTTATATGTAGTTTTCATAGTTCTTATGCTAGTATTTATGTCGTGTTTCTATAGTATTTATATGTAGTTTTCATAGTTCTTATGCTAGTATTTATGTCGTGTTTCTATAGTATTTATATGTAGTTTTCATAGTTCTTATGCTAGTATTTATGTCGTGTTTCTATAGTATTTATATGTAGTTTTCATAGTACCTATGCTAGTATTTATGTCGTGTTTCTATAGTATTTATATGTAGTTTTCATAGTACCTATGCTAGTATTTATGCATGGCGTTGCGGTGGTGATGGATGTGTTCGTGCTCCTAACAGCCGTGTCTCCTACACGTCATGCTGTGTTAGTCTCAGTTTGATGGACTGGAACCGGACAGCAGGCGTGTTATTATCCCGACCAATCAATCAGTCCGATCGCCTGCTTAACGAACCACGCACACACACACACACACACACACACACACACTGAGTTAACAGAGGTCGTGTAAAGGGGTGTGTGTGTAGTTTTAGTGCGTGTGGGGGGTGTGTGTGGAGGCGTGTCAGTGCTGGTGTGTTGTATCGTGGAGTTATCTGTTAGAGTGAATTAGGGAGGAGACAGACGCACGTTTTACAGCCATGATGGGAGTTATCTTTAACAGCTTCACTTCAAGGAAATAAAAACACGTTTCCTGGTTTTGCATGTGAATTATTTCAATATAGTTAAAATAAAATAACATCCGAAAAGCCGCATGTGCCTCCATCATGTGCATTTATATTCATTAAATATTCAGTTTTATACGTGATGACTGGGCCTTAACTTAACATGTGAAATGTGCTTTTATCTGAATTCCACATGTGATAAATTCACATATTCATACAACTTGATGGGGTTCTAATGTTGTCGATATAACTGAATGATGATTTGGGAGGATGTAGTTTGTGGTGCTGTTGTGTTGAAGTGTCCCTAATAAACTGGTGTTCATGATTTCTTACAGTATCTTTTCAACCAGCAGCGACACACTGAAGCAAAATAAATCAATAAGTCGAGTCATTGAACAGTTTAAGTACATCGCTGTCAGGTCCACACTGAGGAGGTCCTAAAAACAAGAAACCTGACCACAAATCAGAGCAAGCTACAATATCGCAGAAGTGCTTCAAATATTGAGAGAAATGTGGCTAATAGTTTAGCATTCTGCTAATCTATTCGGCCGTTAGCAGAAGGTAAAGCTATTAGAGAGATGGAGCGAAATGGGCTTATTTTCTGTCACCATTGTAGCATGACAGCATGGTGGAGCTAACGAGCTAACGAGCTAACTAGCGGACGGCCGGCTACTTAGCAAGCTTTGCTGCTTCCACCGTGCGTCCATGCTACCATGCTACAATGGTGACAGGAAGTGATCCGAACAAAGTTGTCACTCATCTGTTGATAGCATTGTGCTAGATAGTTAGCTAGCTAGCTCTGGAGATGGAGAAGCTAGCTGGCTAACTAGCAGACGCCCCCTCCAGAGCTCCCGTCCATCTATGCTCCGCCCACAAAATTACATCTAAAGTAAATTATATTATATATTTAAACTATATATATATATATATATATATATATATATATATATATAAAAAGGTATTCTTTTAGTTTGAAGGGGTGATTATAGTGTCTTTTGAAGTTGAAAAAAAGGAAGCTGATGAATGAATTAATAACATGTTACCTTGTGAAAGGTGGTCCTGATGTTTTGCCGCTCATCCAATAGCGAAACAGAACAGACGTGGCCAATCAGAGGCCTGCGTTCTTCCTGCAAGGAGACATTAAACATCGGAGGTTATTGTGGTTTTCTTTAATGTAAGATTCTCTTTGTTTTTGTCTCTCCCATCCCTCCCTTCTTTTCCTCACCTCTTCCTCTTCCTCTTCCTCTTCCTCTTCCTCTTCCTCCTCCTCCTCCAGTCTCAGTGTTGCAGACGGTGCTGGTCAGCGCTGGTCAATGTGACTCGGTGTTTAAAGGTTTCTCCGACTGTCTGCTTCAGTTGGGGGAGAACATGGCCAACTATCCCCAGAACCTGGACGACAGGGACAACCTGCACCAGATCTGCAAGTACGTTTGAGCACAAACACACACACACACACACACACACACACACACACACACACACACACACACACACACCTGTGCACGTTACGATGTGGTCTGCAGAAACACCTGGTGATGTCATAACACAGAGGGTCTGAAAGACAAAATAATACATCATCAAAAAATGAGTTTCACTATCACACAGATTCACTGAAAGTACCACATGTACCTCTGAGATGTAGTACAGTAAAAAGTACAATATGTACCTCTGAGATGTAGTGGAATAGAAGTATCAAGTAAAGTACAAGTAGGTCCCAATTGTACTCAACAGTACTTGAATAAATGTACTTAATTACTTTACACAACTGCTGTTGGGAGTAAAGAACAGTATACATCACTGCAGCCTAAATATTCATTATATTCTCTCTTTTAACTTCATCTTTATATATATATATACATATATATATATATATATATATATATATATATATGTGTTCTCCATCTGTGACATCAGAGTCTGTTAATAGTATGAGTGATTTAACTGCAGAGCCTGAGGGGGACACTGAGGTCTGAGGGTGCAGTTAGACAGAGTGTGCATGTGCATGTGTGTGTGTGTGTGTGTGTGGGGGGGGGGTGTTACTTACCAGCCAGCTGACCCCCCCCCCCCCCCCCACACACCTCCTTTTATCCACCGTCTCACCCCACCACCCAAACCGGGTGGGCACCAGATGGCACGCTGCAGCAAGAAGCCCCCCCCCCCACACACACACACACACACACACACGCACATGATTTTTTAATTTAGTGACAGCTCCATCACAGCGGTGTTGAGGCGTGGCAGGGTACGCCTCACACACACACACACACACACACACACACACGTTAATTGCTCAGAGATGTTGCATCGACACGACTCGGTTCAGGAGGTCAACATCAATAAGAGCAGATTGGAAGATTGGATTAGATACGCTGTGTGTGTGTGTGTGTGTGTGTGTGTGTGTGTGTGTGTGTGTGTGTGTGTGTGTGTGTGTGTGTGTGTGTGTGTGTGTGTGTGAGTGTGAGTGTGTGTGAGTGGCAGCAGGCTGGTGTCATTTCTACATTAACTGGGAGGAGGATGGAAAATAAAAAGATGAACAGATGAAAAAGAAAGAAGAAGCCCAGAAAAAAGACAGAATATGAAGAGATTCAACATAAAAAATAAACAAAATAAAGGAAATAAAAAGGGAAAAATACAGAATAATGGGGCCAAGAGGAAGAGGAGGAGGAAGACATGAAGAAGAAAAAGAGTGCTGCTCCTGTATGAATAAAACATACCAACGAAGAAGAGAGAAGGAGGAATAGAAGAGGAAGGAGATATAAAAGGCAGATAAGGAGTAAAAGGGGAGAAGTATAGGATGCAAGGGAATGATGAAGGGAACAATAAGGAGGGAAAGAAAGGGAAGGAGGTATAAAAGGAGGAAGAGGAGGTAGGAGGTGACGAGGGACAGAGGCAAGGTAGAAAAGAGAAGAAGGAAATGAAAAGGAAGGGAAAGAAGAAAGGAAGCAAGGGAGAAGGGAAAGGAAGGATGGAGGGTGGGTGGGGAGGGAAGTATAAGGAGGAAAAGGAAGCAAAAGAAGGATGAATAGAGTTTAAAGTTAATTACTTTACGACATAATCTTAGAACCACATTTCATTCATTTTAATCGGAGCAGATGATGTCATTTTATGCTCAGTCTCATCATCACTGTTTTTAATTATTTTCTTGTTGTTTTCGACCCGAAAATATTTTTCACAACAACCGAAAACAAATGTTAAAGTGTTTCTGAGCAGCTTCACAGAGAGCGGCGCATCGTCTGCAAACTCATCAAGTCTTTAAGTACAAAAAACATAATATGCAAAGTAGCCACATTAAATGTGGTGCAGTAAAGAAAATATAAAGACAATATTTATCTTTAAGATGTAATGGAGTAGCAGAAAATGGAAATACTTAAAGTACAAGTACTTCAAAAATATACTTAAGTACACTACAGTAGGCTACTTCTAGTGGCCAGTTAACAATATTTACCTCTGAGCTGTAGTACAGTGAAAAGTACACTCTGTGAGATGTAGTAAAGTAGTAGTATAATAAATGTACTTGATTACTTTACACCACTGCTGTTGGAGATAAAAAGGTTTATTTTCGCCTCATTTTTAAGCTATTTTTTCTCCATCTGTGACCTCAGAATCTCTTAATCTGTGGATCTAATAGAGGAAATAATAATGTGAGTGATTTAACTGTTTCTTTGTAATGTCCTCACCAGTTACTGGGATAACTTCCACTCCTGCGCCACGACGGCGCTGGCCGACTGCCAGGAGGGAGCGACGGACCTCTGGGAGAAGCTGAAAAAGGAATCCCGCAACCTGGATTTCCGCGGGAGTCTGTTTGAACTCTGTGGCGGCGGCAACGCGGCCCCCAGATCGGCCGACGCCAGGGGCCTCGCCTTGGTCCTCACCACGCTGCCCACCATACTGACTTGGCTGGCGTTTTAACAGAAAAACAAGGAGAGAAAAAAAAACCGTCAAAAAATAAATAAAAAATAAAAACACAAAGAAGAAAAAGAGGCAAAACACACGAAAAAAAAAAAAAGAGTGATAGCTGCTCTTCAATACTGAAGTTTGAAATTCATCACCAGAAAACTACACCCAAATGGATTTTTACTACATCACCGTATATATGGCGGCCTGGTTTGACTTCCTGGGACATCTGCAGGCTCATCCAATCACACGCCGGCCTGACCCGGAGGTCGATGACATGAAATATTCAACGCGCCGTCGAGCTGAAATGATGACAATGATGAAAATTTGATGGATCCTCGCCCCCGCTTTACAATCGTGGAATTATACAGTATTAAAGTCAACCATGAATTATTGATGTTTAGTAGGCTAAGGCCCAGACAGCACTATGTGACTGCCTGGGTGCTGGTACACAGTATCGGGCTATATATTAGGGTTCACATATAGCCTGAGGTACACATTCGTAACGCCACAAAATCAATAAGACAAGCCGAGGCCCGGAGAACCATTTCAGACCAGTCGCCTCATTTCCATCAAGGACAGTTTTTCCTTTTTTTTTTTTTATTGCGCCAAGTTGACTGTGTTGAGCCTGGTGTGGTTTTAACGGACTGAATGCTTGATGGTGATGTAATAATTGTATTCTTATTGGCTGTTTTTTGTTTTTTCTGTGATGCAGGCCATGGTCACACCAGCTTTTATCACGGCGACATTTTTGCACCAAATTCAATACGTCGAGTTCAACGGTGGTCCTCCTGACCTGGTAAACCTCGGTGGACTTCTACAGGTCAAAACCTGACCCACGCAGCATGGCTTCCCCTGTCAATCGTGTGCCAGCAGTAGGCGTGTTCTTAAATTTAGAGTACTCCACTTTTAGTCGTTGAACTGGCTAGCTTGCCGCTACGCTAGCTAGCTAACACTTGCCGCCGCGTGAAGAAAATCTCGCTCTGCCAGTTTCTGGTGTGACCGTAGCCTCGTTTTTTCCTCACCAAGCTGATGAGCTGCGAGGACGTAGTTGAGAGTTTAAAGCCTGCTTTTCCTTTAAGAACAGTTTTTCGACTGATGTTAAATTGCATGATGTTGGTTCAGACGGTCTCAAAACATTTCAGGAAATAAGCACAAACTCCAAAAAAAAGGGTTTAATCGACTAAAAAGACACCTTCGTGCAGCCTTTATGGGCCTACTGCTGCTGGTTTGGGGTTAAATGTGATTATCGCAAACTGCATTCAGCCCGACAAAGGTGGCTTCGTGTATTTTATTTTAGCAGTTAGTTAAACAGTTTAACAGTTGAGTTTGGCATCTCAACCAGATCGATGAAAGCTAGCTAATAGGTCGGTTTAGCTAACAGTTTCATTTAGCTAACCTGGCCTAATGTGGTTTGGCTGCTAACAGGCAGTTAAATAGGTTAGTGTCAGGTTAGCTTAGCACTTGGTTTAGCAGATAAACCAGATTATGTCAGGTTAGCAAACCGAGGCTAAGAACAGACAATACTTGTGTGAGCAGTTAAATAGGATTGTGTGCAGTTTCACTTAATTCACACGACACGACTATATCCCTGATTTTCCACTCTGGTTAGCTCGGCGCTCGCACATTAGCGCTACAATTTGTTCAAAGATTCATCCCAGATATCTAGCAGGCCTAAATATCTGGACCTGTTGGGGAGTCCCAAGATTCAACAATAGGATCTTTGCCGTCTGTTTTACAACACGGACAAAAGTTGTTGTTGCGTTTAAAAGGTATAAATATTGAGGAGGTGTTGAAACATACATCTAATAGCATTACAACAATCTAGTCTTTTTTAACAATTTTCTGTCAGACATCCCTTTTTAGAACATAGACGTCATTTATCACTTATCAGTGAAAGATAGCCGGTTTTCTAGCCATTAGCTAAGTTGGTCAGGTTAGCAAACCGTTTAGAGGCTAAAAACAGACGATACTTGTGTTAGCAGTTAAACGGGAGTGTGTCAGGTTAACTAACCGCCTTGTATAGCAGCTAAACCAGGTTAATCAAGGTTAGCTAACAATTTAGCAGGTAAGAGATTGTATTAGTCTGGCTCAGAGCTCCGGTTAGCATGTTGCTAAATTTGCTGTTCAACAAGAGTTTGGCGTAGCTTCCTGGTCCGGATTTAATCTTCCCTTCAAGTAGGAGATGTGTTGAGGATTCAGGATTAAGATTAAGTCTAACTTTGTTTTTTGAAGTAAAGTAGGTGTAGAGAAACATTTCAGTCTTTTCGTCGGACATTGTGCTCATTTCCTGAACAAGTTGAAGTCCAGAGTGTTAACTGTAGGAAACATCAGCCGGATGGAAACTTCTTAAAAGGATCTTTTTGAAAAGTAGAAACACATTAGAATGAACTTTATGTTGCTCAGCAGAACGAGTCTGTGAGCGAAGCGGCTACTGAAAGAAAGAAACGTGAGATTTTGAAAAAGCCGTCAGCAATACGAAGACGTGACTTCATGGCCAGTGTAGCTAAAACATCAAATAAAATAATAAACCGTGGCTGAAGAGAGATACGACTGTTGCCATTTAGCACATCCCCCCTTTTCATACAGTGACTCATACTAGACGACCTTAGAGGTGATATATTTTAGGTCTGTATGTTAGATTAAAAAGCTGAGTCCCGACAGCACAGTAGCATCATAAACTACATAAAACACAGTAAATAAATTCAAAGTTGTTTATTTATGCGCCGAGGCACAGATGACGTTTCCACTGCCTTCTGACAAAAAAGAAATGTGTACTTTTGTTTGTTTGTCTCTTTGTTTGTTTGTTTATGGGGATGTCGCGTAAAAAAAAAGAGTTTTAAAAAATGAATTTATTCCAAAAAAAAGAATCTAACAAGAGAATATGTATATCAAAGGATTTTGAGAAAATAGAATAAAAACAAAGCTCTATTATAGATAGTCTATCCCAGAACACAAGACTGATACTTTACAGATTATAGGCCTATGAGATATAAAAAAGAATAAAAGATTGCTAAAATGACAAAGAGTAATAAATAAAATGACTAATGTTTGAAAATAAGTGTGTGCTTTTTATTTTATATAAGGGGACGAAAACAATGTGGTTTTATTTACGGGGCTTTGGTTTGTTGCATTTAAGATGATGGACTTCACACACACACACACACACACACACACACAGTGAGGTTTGGAGTGTATTCATTATTAATGAGGGAGAGTCCCTGAGCTGCCACTCGTCTCAGCACTCAGTTTATATTGATCGAGAGGAGGAAGAGGAGGAAGAGGAGGAAGAGGAGGAGATAGTTCCTGTTGTTTGTTCAGTCTAACATGGTTAATCCGAGCTGCCAAGACCTTTAATCCCAGTTTAAACTGGCTAATCAATCTATAACACACACACACACACACACACACACACACACACACACACACACACACACACACACACACACACACACACACACACACACACACACACACACACATAGATCAGGATGCAAACAGACCTGCTCTTCATGCTGCAGGAGGAAATATTGAACCAAATAAAGGGGATTTTTCAAAGACTTTTTAATTAGTTTTTTGATAACTTAAATATCCCATAATACTCCTTTTATGGTGAAAACAGACAGTTGGGGAAATATAAAACCTTTTTTCATGTGTCTGGATGAGAACAGATCTTGTTTCCAAGATGCAGGAAATATAATAAATACCTATATTTGCATATATAAGTATTTAAACGGGATTAATAGTCTTATAATACTCCTGTTAGACCTTAACACTTTTTAAAGTGCCTCGATAACTTTATAAAAGCACTATAAACCTTTGAAAAGGTCAATTACAAGCTCGAATTACATTTTAGTTTAGTTTATCACCAACAAGTCTTTTCGGGCTCCTGCAGCGTCACCAGGACTAGTCTGTCATCAAATCCTCTTTCAAACACATTTAAAGCCTTTTGCTGCGCGAGCTCTGTGATGTTTGGGCTGTTCAGTGATTCTATAGCAGTTAGATTAGATTTTCGTCGAAGGTTTAATGAAGCTCATGCAGATTTTCCTCAGTTTGCTGCTGCGGGGTCCCGTGGGGGGGGGGGGGGGGGGGGGCACAGCTGCTGCTGCAGGAACAGGAAGCTCCTCACAGAACAGAAACCACATAAAGGACAGAACGCCTTTTCTTCCTCTTCATCATCGTCTTCACTCTCGAGCAGCGTGAACGAACTGCAGATATAAACGAACTGCTCTTAAATAAAAGTGTTTGTGGGACATTAAGTCGCCTGTACAGAAAAACAAGTTTTCTATTTCCTGTTTGAAATGAATACAAATATAAATACTTTGAAACATAAATATGAGCAGAGCTATTATGTGTTTTTATGGCCGATATATATAAAATGGAAAATACACCAAGAAATAGTAATATAATAATAATAATAAGCTATAAATAAGTATATCCGAGTAATTTATATTTTATTTTATTTTGTTGAAAACACTAATATATATGTTAGTATTTTAGCATTTTTAATCTTTAAATGAAAATCCATGAAATGGTTCAAAATATTTCAAATCCATTAAACTTTATTTCTGTATTTCAGTTTTTTTTAAGTATTTGTTTAAAGCAGCAGAAGAGAAAATAAAAAGAGAAGAATCCTGAGAGGCAATCATCGTCTGCAGGAAGAAACCGGAGCGGGCGAGCTGCTCATTAACAATGGATGGAGGGAAGCCGGCGAGATGGAGGAACTCCCGCGGGACTCCGGAGAGATTTTCCAAACAGTCTAACCTCGTTTTTCTCTTCATTCAGTATTCTGTCAGCGTCTATCAGGGAGAGGACGAGCCGCGGATCATTGTTTCACATGTGATCTGGTTGGGTGGAGTTCAAGCCGGGGTTCAGGGACCAGCTGGGGTCACAGAGGTTGTTTTTTATATTCAAATCATTTTTCACATGGATCTGAAATATTGTTAATCATCCAGATTTACACTCGGATGCTATACAATAAGAAACTCCATTACCCAGAAGCCCTGGAGTCAGTTCCCACCAATGAGAGAGAGAGTTGTTTTTTCTTAATGTCGAGACATTTTAAAAAGAAAGAATATTAAGTGAAAAATAAATATATGAATACAAAGTGAAATACATGTTTATCATGATGTGGAACCTGTTAGCTTTAGCCCCCGTCTGTTAGCACGATATCACGTACATTAAGTGCTTCTTTTTTACTCCTTTTACGAGATTATTACCTTAAAACAAACCTGCTGCCAGAAGTGAGGAGCTGCTTTTTGTCTATTTCAGTCTGAAGTGTCAGAGAAGTGTTTCTCTTATTTCTCCTCATTCATACTTGTGATGGAGCTGCAGTCACGTCTTCCTCACAAGCCGATAAATCCAGAAATCCATAAAGAAAAAGAGTCGTCATCCTCCGGTTCTTTAAGAGAAGTCAAAGCTCCACGTGTTAAAGCTGCATTCTCTCTAGTGTCCACCAGGGGGCGACTCCTCTGGTTGTATAGAAGTCTATGAGAAAATGACTCTACTTCTCTCTTGATTTATTACCTCAGTAAACATTGTAAACATGAGTTTATGGTCTCAATCTCTAGTTTCAAGTCTTCTTCAATACAGCATGATGTTCATTTAGTAAATGATGGTCCATTTAGAGTCAAACAGACCATAAAGCAGGGGATGCTTTAGGGGCGGGGCTACACAGTGATTGACAGGTCTCTACCAGAGACGTATACGGCGTCTCTACGTCACTCCTCCTCAGTCCACATATGGTCACTTCCTGTTCACTGGTTGATAAAAAACAACAACATGGCGATGGTTGTAATCCAAGATGGCGACGGCGAAATCGACGAATTTGAGGTTTCAAAACGTCCAAAAACCAACGAGTGACGTCATGACGACTACGTCCACTTTTATATTCAGTCGGTTCAACACTGAAGACGGTTAATTCTAAATATATCAACAAAGTAAAATGTAAAAATGTACGTTTACCTCTGAGATGTAGTACAGTAGAAAGTACAATATTATCTCTTTATATGGAAATACTCGAGCACAGCATAAGTACCTTAAATGTGTACTAAAGTACAGTACTTGGTTACATTGCACCACTGTAACGTGTAGAAACACATCTGGACCGTCCGGTCAGCTGTCTGGTGTTCACCATGAAAAAGATTTGTAGGTCAACAGATCCCTAAAATAACCTCCTGTGTCTTCTCTGGGATTTGAGCTGCTGGTGTAAATGGAGCGGATATCAAGCAGAGGTCCCTCTGGAGGAGGAGGAGGAGGAGGAGGAGGAGGAGGAGGAGGAGGAGGAGTCTAAAACTGAGTATGTGATGGTAAAAAGGGTCACCAGTTGTTGTTACATGTAAAGAGTTTGTGTCCTCGTTGTGTTTCATCTCTTTGTTCTCTATTAACAGAGAACAGGCTGGTCCCAGAGGCCAATCACTTTAAATCTGTTTTAAAATAAAATATTTTCCCTCAAACCTAAACCGCCCACATTAAAATAACAACAAACAGCACCTGTAGCTTTGGTTTGGATTGAAAGTGTTGGAATCGAACAAGGCGTGAACAGGCTCATAGATCTACTGTAACTCCACGGCTGTCTACTGGTTCAAACACTGACATTAAATCTTAAATCTTAAAACTTGATGCCTGCGATGTCAGAAAGAGGACGTACCAACTAAGAGCAGAACTACATGATGCAACAGATCTGCTGTCATTGAGGTGAGCATGATATAAAATAATATGGTTTTCTTCATCTGGAGTTTTGATCTTCCTTCATTTATGTTTTGGAGCCCATCCTGCAGGGTTGGGCTCCGCCCTGTAGAACTGGGTCATTACTAAATATATTACTGCCTCTCTGCTCCCTGCAGCGCTGTGAACGCGGTGCACTCAACACGTCTGGTTCACATCCAGCTTCCTCACATGAAGCACACGAGCCCGTCACGTGACGCTCTATTGATAGCTCTGCAGAGAGAGAGAAAATAAATATTATCTGGCGAGGAAACAAGACACAAAGCCGACGTCCAAAAAAAACAGACAGAGACGGCCAGTTGGCAGCTGGCTCTGTTTCCCCACAGAAAAGCAATCAACGAGCGTTCCCAGGCTCTCCCAAAAAGTTCACTCCAATTCATATTGTGGGATTTTCTGCTTTATTACAGGCAGTAGAGATGAGGCCGAGCAGACGACTGCAGATACAACGAGGCTGCTGCTACTGTTTCCTTCTTCATTGTGTTCTGTCTGAAAAACACAACTTCACAGTTTTGTGTCTCTTTGTGGTTGTTTTCTGTCTCTTTGTGGTTGTTTTCTGTCTCTTTGTAGTTGTTTTCTGTCTCTTTGTGGTTGTTTTCTGTCTCTTTGTAGTCGTTTTCGGTCTCTTTGTGGTTGTTTTCTGTCTCTTTGTGGTTGTTTTCTGTCTCTTTGTAGTCGTTTTCTGTCTCTTTGTAGTCGTTTTCGGTCTCTTTGTGGTTGTTTTCTGTCTCTTTGTGGTTGTTTGCTGTCTCTTTGTAGTCGTTTTCTGTCTCTCTGTGGTCGTTTTCGGTCTCTTCCTGGCCGTGTGTTAGTTGGATTCCGGCCACTTTGGGTTTGTTTTACTCGAGTGGTGTATTCCCTAAAAGTCTAATTAGTATAAATCAGTGGACACCTGGAATGCCTGGTTTCTTCTTCCCACCTGATCGCTGTGGTTCGCGGTCTGAGGCTGAGTGGGACCTCGGTCTGCTGTCAGAGCTGTAAGCTGTGATTCACGGATTGGATAAAGATGTGATATTACCGTGGGCCCGAAACGGAACGAGATCAATGTGGAACAAAGTGAGTGCTGCAGTGAAGAGAAGCTGTAATGAGAAACACTGCTGAAGGAAATTGATCTGCAGGCTTACACGCAAAATTAGAGCCCTCAATCACCACAGTGTGTTTCTTTAGGTTTCAGACACGAAAAAGATATTCCTCAAAGGGAGGCGGCCACAAATCCACCACCACAGTGCCTTGCTCATGGACGCGTTAGACCGGACTGAGGCACATATTTAAAGAAGGGGGCACATTTGTGAA
>NC_136547.1:20235128-20238870 GCF_910591455.1 Pholis gunnellus
ACATATATATATATATATATACACATATATATATATATACAGCTCACCTGTTAGTGCCTCAGTGTATCAGGTACAAACACCTAACTAAATATTTCACGATCTTTTTCTAAACCTAACTAAATATTTCACGATCTTTTACTAAACGTAACTAATATATTCACGATCTTTTTCTAAACCTAACTAAATATTTCACGATCTTTTACTAAATCTAACTAAATATTTCACGATCTTTTACTAAACGTAACTAATATATTCACGATCTTTTCCGGCACCTAACTAAATATTTCACGATATTTTTCTAAACATAACTAACATTTTCCCGATCTTTTCCGGCACCTAACTAAATATTTCACGATCTTTTCCCCAACCTAACTAAATATTTCACGATCTGCATATAACGACTAAGTTTCGTAAATTATCGTACGAACTGTTGCATCAGGATACGTTGCTCTATCACGCAACGTTTAATCACGACTAGCTCCATTACCACTAAACCATCAAACCACAAACATCTGATGAGAGCCTGTGGAACGGAGCGTCTAGTCTGAGCTGGACGATGCTACGCGGTGATTGGTCGGTCCGCGTCTGAGAGGCAGGACTTATTGAAAGGTCAATCTAGCAGTATAACAGAAAGTCTGATTATCAACTGAATTAAAGCACATTATGTCAATATTCTCCATCCTAAAAATGCCCCTGTGTAATACACTAGTACTACTGTCAGTACTGCAGTAGTACTGACAGTAGTACATGTAGTACATGTCCGTAGCAGATACAGGACTAATTAGTGGAGCTCTGAAGTCTCAGTGTGTGAAGATCTAACAGGATACAGCTGCTGTCACACACACACACACACACACACACACACACACACACACACACACACACACACACACACACACACACACCTACTACTTTTGCTACATATATATACATTTACTTCAGTAAGGTTTTGAATGCAGGTCTTTTACTAGTAGTGGAGTATTTCTAGTGTCGTAGTTGTACTTTTACTGCAGTAAAGGATCTGAATACTTCTTCCAAAGATAGGGAATTCTAAAAATACCATCCACATAAACACACACACACACACACACACACACACACACACACACACCGTGGCTGATTTAGCTTCTGAGACATTGGCTTGGCATTTCCAATATGCTGCCTAACTCAAAGCCATTACATCCAGTCTGTGTGAGTGTGTGTGTCTGTGTGTGTCTGTGTGAGTGTGTGTGTCTGTGTGTGTCTGTGTGAGTGTGTGAGTGTGTGTGTGTGTGTGTTTCCATTACAGTGGAGTATTGAAATATGAACAGGGAGGCAGTATGCAGATCAATTCTGACTGTAAAACACTCGCTGAAGAGAGAAAGAAAGGGGGGGGGGGAGACAACCCAGTTACATCACCATGGCAACCACTCCTCATCCTCTCATCGCTCCAGTGATGGTGCGGGGTTGCCCCTTCCCAGAATTCCCTGCTGTGAGAGAAGAAGTGGGCCTCTGTCAGTGTATTTTATTTTGAAACACCTCCGTGTCTCCGTCTGTGATAATCTGGGAAATGAAGGCGTCAAAATACTTCTTTTCAAAATAAAGTTTCACAGGAAATGTACAGTTTACGCTCGTTACATGCATGCATGTCTTTTCAAAATAAACCTCATGTGTTCACAGCTCATCAGTTCAATCCATAATGAAAAGAATCATCAGTTTATATTTCAAGCTCAACCAGCTGAACATTTTACACAAACACAATATTTTGACTCTGTGGTATGTTAGACTGAAACAGAGTACTTTTACAGTAAAGTATCAGCATTTCTACTGTAACAGAGTATTTTAGCAGTGTGGTAATAGTACTTTCACTGCAGTAAATTACCTGAATACTACAATAGTCTCTCTCAGTATTCCTCGTGTACACACGAGTCTAAAGGAACCGAGTGTTCAGGTTCTCTGTTGATGTCATTGAACTTTATTTAACAGCAGCTAAAAGTCTTTTATTTTGAAACACATCACAGCAGCTTTGACTGAAGCTTACTGCATTTATTCAGAATGTGTTTCCTGTTAGAGTCGCTCAGTAGAAGCTCACAGATGTGTGAACACATATGCAGACGATGTGACGTTATGACAACGTGACACCGACGCAGCAAACACACAATCAGAGCCAGAAGCTCGTGAACGAGCTTCTCAACAGGCTGACGTGGAGAGTTCCTGTTCCGCTGCTTTATTTAATGAAGTTCACATATTCATATGAAACGTTTACTGCGGCTACGAGCTCGTGTTTAGAGTTTTCATGCAAACACGTTGTTTTTCATGCACTGGTCAATTTGTGTCTATTTCTACTAAGTTCACTAAAGTCACCGTTACATAACGCCTCATTTGCATATTCAAACACAACATGTCAGTAAACGTGTAACACAGTAAATCCTCTCAGTGGGAGTGATGAAGTGGTGAAGCTTCATGGTGATCTCTATGAGTTCATGTGTTAACTCTTCACCTGTAGAGTCTCTGAACGTCTGTAATGAACTAAACGTCTCTTTAAAGGACGTTTCCTCTCAATGAGTTCAGCAGCTCTCACACACACTCACACACTCATCTATACATATAGTAATAATTACGATCTGGAAATGTGTGAAGATTAGCTCATTTTTATTTAGATAACGCTTGATTTGCACGTTTAAACATGAAACATAAGATAACTTGTCAGTTCTTAGATGACGTCATCCACTGTGTCTGAAGCTCAGCCTGCTTCTTTATTCCAGACACTTCGTGTTCTTATTGTCTCATATGGAGGCGACGATGGGGAGGAGGGGGAGGAGGGGGGAGGAGGTGACAGATGGGTGTAGTCACTCACCCTCAGACCCACACACACACACACACACACACACACACACACACACACACACACAAATACTCTGGAGACATGGTGTGGGTGTGTGGATGCATGCATTCAGTGGATTTGCAAAGATCAAGTCAAAACCTTCCAACACACACTCGGTGTGTGTGTGTGTGTGTGTGTGTGTGTGTGTGGGGGGCATCGGGTTTCCTTCATCTTCATCGTGACTAAAAGTGTCGACAATTCATCCCACTGCAAATAACACGAGAGAGAGAGAGAGAGAGAGAGAGAAGAGAAGAGAAGAGAAGAGGTGGACATGAATAAATACTCTGAATGAAAAAGACGAGAAAAAACAAATAAAACAAAGATGGATGAAGCTTCTCTTTTCATTTCAGGGTCAGATTGTGTTTTAATTAGAATCCAGAGTTTATTTCTGTTCTTCTGTTCTTCACTTCTGTTTCTGCTGAAACAAACGAGTGAAACGATGAACGAAGATAATTATTATAAATGTGTTTCTGCTGTTTTTAACAAAGTGATTTTGTTGGTTTTATTTGGAGAGAGACAGAAATCATAAAGTGCTTCAGATGTTCAGTTATTCTCTTTAAACCTGCAGAAGATAAACGTGTTGAATTCAAAGAGTTTTCAACAGTTCAGGACTTACTGGATGACGTCGAGTCTCTGATCAGACCTGCGTCCGCTGCTATGACGTCGATTCATCACAACGATTATTATCGTCACGACACCGCGAGCTCTGTGAAGAGACGGAGCTGTCGAGTTTTAACGATGAATAGCACGACAGGCTAAAGGAAGAAGACGTGTTTTTAGGGTGTACTGTCCCTTTAAGAGCCGATCTGTTCTTATCGATCTGAAGAAAAGATGAAACCGGAAGTAAAGCTTCTTCTACTGAAACACAACCGACGTGTT
>NC_136547.1:20239370-20259370 GCF_910591455.1 Pholis gunnellus
GTCTGGTTGGTGATGCGAGGGACTGACACCAAAACATGACATTTACTGTTGTTTTCGATCACTGGGACACTGAAGGAAACAATTGGATTTGTTGGAGCCCAACCTTAAAAAGAACCACATTAGTCCTTTAAATGAAACTTCCTCTTTTAATCGTGTCAACGTGTGTCGCGGTGACGATGCTTCGGGAACACGACAGTGTTTGAAGACGTCTGCTGTAGGATTTGTTCCGATGTGTAAGTCTGGTGGAAAATAAACCAAAATGCATGAATAAAAAATGACAAAACAAAATCAAACAAATCCGGGAGGCGGATATGCAAACGACCGCCTGCTTCTGAAGCCGGCCTTCCAGTCTGCAGAGTGAAGGCAGAGTTCTGCTCTCCCTCACTTGTTTATTTGGCCTTTTTTTTTTCTGGGGAGAGAAGGCACGGCGGCCTGGTGAGAGCTGCCTGTGATCTATTAATACATCTGCATAAATTAGTCTGAGAGCCGCTCTGTAGCAGTTAGCCGGCTGTGCAGGAGCTCTGGCTCTGGTCCGGAAAAAAACTGCCAGGATTCTGTCCACAATCTGGCGTTTGTGGAAAGGGAATCAGGCGCTTCTCTGCCGCTCCCTCAAGAGAAAAGCTCGTCTTATCTCTCCAGCGAGGTCAGAGGTCACGGTCTGGGTGGAGGGTTTGAACTCAGGCTGTTTGGTTGCAGCTGTGACCAGTTTCCTGACATGCTAATGAACTGCGTTCACTCACTTTAAACATGTTGTTGCAGTGGCCGAGGTTTGTAAGTAACAAAAACGAGTCAAGGTAAAGTGACCTCTGACCTTTGATTTCCTTCTTTCCCTTCAATTAGTCTCGAAAACTGACAGTTGAAAGAAGGAATCAGAGTTAATCTACAGCTTCTTTAATGGCCACTGTGATAAATGTGTGAAAATCCCAAAACTTCTCCCTCGAAAAAACTAAATGATGGATTTTGTCCAGGAAGCTCTTCAACTCAAAATAATTAATTCAACTTCTTGTACTGCAAGTCTTGATTGAAATATTTTGAAAATAATGTCTCATTCAAAACATATTCAGGCGTAAAGATGGGTGTTTGGCTTCATGTGCTGTTACATCCATCACTGTGGTGGTTCCTTCTTCCTCAAATCCACCAAGACAAAGAAGGTGATGATGAACCCAAACTCCACACATGAAGTCATCCGTTTTCAGTTGGTGCTGAGCTCCACCAGGGTTTTCCCTCGTCAACGATTCTGTTTGTGATTTTCAGGAACACGGTAGGAAATCAGTGGATGACGACCTCTAGTTTGGAAGCGAGCTCCCAATGGGAGTAAAAGTATCTCAGGGTCTTGTTCATGGAGCTGCTCCTTCCCGTCTGGTTTCTTTGGAGGTTTTCCTTTCACGTCTAACTGGCAGGAACAGACCCAGAACATGCTGGAGAGATTACATACTGTATATCTGACCTGGGAACGACCTCAGGATCCCCCAGGAGGAGCGGGAGAACGTTGCTGGATTAGCCTGCCCCACCACCACCACCACAAGGCCACGGAAAAGAGGCAGAATACGAACGGATAAAACTAAATCAGAACTAAAATGGGAGGTTTCCCATCAAATGTGCTACATTCCAATACTCATACTACCATACTATGTATGCAAGAATAGATTTAAGCAGCGAGCCACAAATACCCCCTGGATCCGGTCCCCCTGGATCCGGTCACATTTTTTGCAGCTCACAAGCCAGCATGCTTTTCTGATTATTCTGACCCACAATCCTCTGCAAAGAGGACGAAACATCCCATCGACTGAGCCGCCGAGCGAGCACAGACAGATGACAGCGATATGTCGTAAATGAATAAAAGATTTGGAACGCAGCTAATGTTTAAGCAAATGAAATGCAGCTGTTGGTGCAGACGTTTACTGCGATGTCGGCCACATTCATTCTCAGTGATTTATCACATGAACTGGATTTAGTAGATGAAGTAGAAGAAGAAGAAGAAGAAGAAGAAGAGTAAGAAGAAGAGTAAGAAGAAGAGTAAGAAGAAGGAGAGTAAGACAAAGACAAAGATGAAGAAGTAGAAGCAGTAAATTATTAAGTAGCTTCAGGTAACAATAGACACACAGACTGAAGTCTGATCACTTTATCAATGTTCCAATGAGCAGAGGAGCCAGTCTGAGCTCATTAATTATTCGTGAGACTGGAACCCGATTGGTCCATGAGGGTGATCAGAGATTACTACAAACTGTTCCCCTTCTGTTTCCTCTGTCCTCCCTTTTTCTTCCTTCCTAATAAAGAAAAATATTTCTACTTTTCAGATCTTCCTACAGGTAGTTCTGCTTTTTCCTCCTTCCATCCCTCCTCATTTTTACTCCCTTTTTCTTTTCTCCACTCGAACTTTTACTTCCTTCCTTTGTTTCTCTCCTTCCTTTTATCCCTCCTCCCCTGACACCTTTCCTTTCTACTTCCTCTATGCCACCTCCATTTTACTTCTTCCCTTCTTACTTGTTTTTACTTCCTCCACCTACTTTTATGCTTCCTTCCTTCCTTCCTTCTTTGTCTTTCCTTCCTCTGTTTCTCCATCTTTAACCTCTTCCCCTCTTTCCTCCCAACACACCTCGTTTTTACTCCATTTCCTGTTTTAAACTTCCATCACTCTGTCAAACTTCCATTCCTTCCGCTCTTTACTTTTTTCCTGTAAACTCCCCGTTAACTTCTTCCATCTCGTCTCCTTTCTGTGCCTTCCATCCTGCATCCTTTTTTACCTCCTATATTCTCTTACCCTCTTGTCTCCTCACTTCCTGCTTACTTTCCTTGCATTCTTTGTTCCTTCCCTCTGTCCTAGTCAGAGACAAAGTGGAGAGTCATCTTCACGCTGACCAAACAGTCTGCGAGCCTTTTAACCGGCATGTGTGTGCATCTATACACTGTATATATACAGTGTGTGTGTGTGTGTGTGTGTGTGTGTGTGTGTGTGTGTGTGTGTCGCCTACTGTCCATCTGTTGGAGCACCAGGAGACATGACGAGTGTTTACCGTGACTCACACACACACACACACACACACATACTCCCCCTCCTCCTGGTGTCTTTTAGCAGGTTTTCTTGATCCATCAATCATATTTATGATAAAGAGACAAACAGACGACTCATGAATCATGAAGACGACAGCTCAGAACACGAAATGTCGGCTCAAACCGGAGCAGAGACGCATCTGGAGGAGTGTTTGTCCTGAGGAGCTGTGATCTGTGACGGCGAGTCTGGATCGGAGGTTAAACGTGAACCGATGATGTCATCAGTACATTAGAGCTGTTTCAGGGGTCCAGCGTTGTGTTTAGAGCTTGAAAGCAGACATTTGATATTTCTCATAAATATCCTTTCTGGTAACCAGTGTGTGTGTTTGTCATTGTGCGTATCTCATCTAATCTTAAGTGGTCTGTTCAAACCTTTCTGACTGGGACGGTATCATTTCATCCAGCGTTCAAGGCTATACCGATCCACGTGATCCTGAAGGAGGAAGTAAAGAACGACGCTGTCGGTTCATTTAACTTCGTCAGCGACCTGCCTCTCCTTCTCTCTGCTCTGTGTTCAGTCCGTCCGTTTGATCAACAGTTGTGTCTCATGTCGGCACGTGAGGTTTGAATATCATTGTAGAACGAAGTCAAATAGTTTGATGATTTCATTGGTTCCCATCCTTCAAACTGAAGAATCCACAAATTAAGACTTTCTTTATTTCTCTGCCTTGAAAAACATTAAAGACGTCTTTGGTGGAATTTGGGAAATTTGTCCAAAAGTGAGAAACATTATCACCAGTATCGACCTTTAAAAAGCAGCTTCAGAGCTCGAGACGCAGAACCGCACACATCGCCAGGGGGACAGTCATTACCCATGATTCCTTGCCCTCACTAATGCAAATATCCACTTGACATTAGCGGCGTGCGATTGGCTGCTCAGAGCGTTATGGGCTCCACTTCCTCTCCGTTATCGTAGTGAATAATTCAGACGGCGGTTTCGCCGACAGCCTCGCTGGCATTTCCTGCGCGCTAATTGCTCGTTAAGCGTTCCACTTGACCTTCAACGAAAAAAGGATCATATTTGTCTGTTTGCAGTCGCCCGTCTCAGTGGTTAACCGTTTAAACTCGGACTGAGATGCGTTTCCCCCTCAGGGTGCATCAGCTTCCTGCTTCAGGAGGCTCTCACAATCAATAATCTCCTTCAACTCACTTCTGAAAACACATGTTTACAGACTGGCTTTCATGTGATGTCATTACTTTCCTCTTTTATTTCTATTTTGTCGATTGTACAAAATTATTATTATTTTAATTACATTTTTTTCTTTAATTTTTTTCTTTAATTTCCTTAATTTCCTTAATTTCTTTAATGTCTTTAATTTCCTTAATTTCTTTAATTTCTGTTATGTCTAATGTAATTTATTTTATTCATTTACAGGTTCTACTGCAGAGTAAAGAATTATAAAGATAGGACATAAAGATGAATGTGAAGAACTGAATGAACTGTTGGAACTTTAATGTAAACTTCCAGCAGAAGGAAACTGATTTTCTGAGAACCGTTTCTTGTCCGCGGGCCGCGATGAAAATTTAAAAACAACACATGCAGCTGTAGGCCACACACACACACACACACACACACACACACACACACACACACACACACACACACACACACACACACACACACACACACACACACACACACACACACACACACACACACACAGACTCTGAGTAAAACACAACATGGATTGGACCAGAGAACTACCATTTAACACAGCAGCTGTCACTTCCCATAGCAGTAGCTGGAAGATAGTACACATAAAACTATGCTCGCTTTGTTTTCACACACACACACACACACACACACACACACACACACACACACACACCTAAATATTTAATGGGAAGGTGGCACTCCTGAAAATCAGTAGCAGCCACAGCCGACAGCTTGTTTGTGTTTCTTTCGCTTCACTTCCTAAAATCTGCCTCGACAAACAACAACGTGAAGTAGCGTGAAAGTGAAACGTGATTCCAGAATGCAAACTTCAGGACATGTTTCTGTTTACATTGGTGTCAAAGTCTGGAGAACAAACATCTTTATTTATTTGAGATAAAGGAAGAAATCTAAGGATTAGTCTCTGGCTCAGACTAAAGCTCCTGTTCTTCACTGTTGTTTCTTTGCTGCTGGTAAAGCGTCGTATAATTCAGAACATTACATCATCGTATACATTGAGCTCCAGCATGACGAGACAACAACACAGACAGCTCGAAGCAAAACAATGGAAGAAACATGGACAAATAGACAGTGAAGTCTAGAATTGAATTATTAATGAGCACACAACCACTGAGTCAAAGAACAAGTGAGAGATTCTACACAGCGAGCTAAGCCAGTAGCACAAAGGCTAACCATTAACATTAGCACAAAGGCTAACCATTAACATTAGCACAAAGGCTAAACCATTAACATTAGCACAAAGGCTAACCATTAACATTAGCACAAAGGCTAAACCATTAACATTAGCACAAAGGCTAAACCATTAACATCAGCACAAAGGCTAAACCATTAACATTAGCACAAAGGCTAAACCATTGACATTAGCACAAAGGCTAAACCATTAACATTAGCACAAAGGCTAAACCATTGACATTAGCACAAAGGCTAAACCATTAACATTAGCACAAAGGCTAAACCATTAACATTAGCACAAAGGCTAAACCATTAACATTAGCACTAAGGCTAACCTAAAAGCACAAAGGCTAACCCATTAACATTAGCACAAAGGCTAACCCGGTAAAGTTAGCACTAAGGCTGATCCAGTAACACAAATGCTAACCCAGTAAGGTTAGCAAAAAGGCTATCCCGGTAGCACAAAGGCTTACCCAGTAATGTTAGCACCAAGGCTATCACAGTAACACAAAGACTAACCCAGTAGCACAGAGGCTAACCCAGTAACATAAAGACTAACCCAGTGGCACAAACTTGTGCTCTTGGGCTCTGATTAAGAAAACGTGGTGTCGTCTGCAGAGAAGTTTAACCTGGCTGAACTAAAAATGATAAAAATATGTGCAAAAAAACAAGGAACTAAAATGTGGCTCCAGGTGGCAGAAGGTCGCTGCTGTGAGAGGAACTTTTGAGTTTGCAGCTTCTTTAACTTGTTTAAAGCTTTGCTCACAAAACAAGTAAAAACGTTAAATCAAAGTAAAGCATTTGGCTTCTAAAAGTGTGAGTTTGCTCAAACGCTGCCGTCGTATTTCACTCCGTCATCAGACGGTTTGTCTAATTCTTCTGGTTCTTCACAAGGACTTTCAGCTGCTCGTTGATTCTTCGATGCTGCCGTCATGTGTTCAGTGGAAACAACAGCGGTTCATTTGCATCGACTTGTTCCATGTTGTAATAAGAATCTTTTTCTAATAACCGTGGTCATATAGAAGTGTCATTTTCCTTTAATTGACGATGCTGTTAAGTGACATTAGATCCACATTGGAAACTTAAAAAAACAAATTAACAATTTGTTGAATATGAAATTGTGTTTTTTTTTTGTATCTGAGGACTTTGCCAAGAAGTAAACAAACTCCCACTTCCTGTCTCTCCTCTCATTCATATATTCTCCTCCCTCGCTACTCTCCCACACTTTCATTTGAAGCCACTTCACCACTTAGTGGAGTGTGTGTGTGTGTGTGTGTGTGTGTGTGTGTGTGTACTGTGGGTCGATACGAGTTGAAAGACAAACAGGAAGCCACTTGAGTGAGTGTGAATGAGTGTGAGTGTGTGTGTGTGTGTGTGTTAATTGTATTAAGATGGAGGGAAAGCAGGAAGAGAGCATCGTTATCAGGAAAATGGAGGCAGCATGAGTGATTTTCCACATCCACTAAAGGCTGGGAAAGAGTGTGTGTGTGTGTGTGTGTGTGTGTGTGTGTGTGTGTGTGTGTGTGTGTGTGTGTGTGTGCCCTCATGCCTACAATCCAATCAGATTCATTCACATTACATTTGATCTCTCGGGTAACTTGAGCTTGCAGCTGTGAGTTAGACGTGTGTGTGTGTGTGTGTGTGTGTGTGTGTGTGTGTGTGTTCAGGTGTGTGTGTGTGTGTGTGTGTGTGTGGTTGATGCATTAAGTTTTATTTTAGAATCCTAACAAACATTAAACCACGGTGTTGAGTGTGATTTCTCAGGTTCTGCTCCTCTCAGATGGAAAATATCCACAAAACAGAAAACCATCGATTCGAGGCGCGGCCCGTCTGCTCGACCAATCAGATCCATGATTTCCACAACATTTGTCAACGTCCAATCAGCAGCTACTACCAGGAACATCACACAGGATCGATCCCCCCGAGAAGCTGTTGGACATGGATCCACAGTCAGCTGCTTCACTTCTATTTCTACTGTTTTTTATTAATATTGTCACACTCGGCTGTCTTCATCGTTCTTGACCTTGTGTTTGTATCCTGCTTGTCTCTTCTTTTTTAATCTGACAAAACAGTGTCTTGAATTTTGAATGAAAAACTCTTTCGTTCTGTTGGTGATTGTGACGGCGGTCCGTCTGTCTGGTGTCATGTGACAAAAGAAATTATCAAAGAAATTCAACTAAAAACAATGAAACAAAACTAAATGAGGAGTTTTGTTCAACAAATGTTTTCAAAACTCCGACCTGCTGCAGAAAAACACATTTCTATTACACACACACACACACACACACACGTTGTAGAATTCCCTCAGGTGAGTGATTCATCCAATACAATATTTACAATCTCTGATAGTCACTCTGTTTGTGCGGGTGTGTGTGTCTGTGTGTATGTGTGTGTGTGTCTGACATCAAGATTATGGGTTGTTGAGCCAAATTACAAATTAAAGAAGCAGAAATTAATGTTCGGAGCAAGTGAATATAAGAGTACCTGTGTGTGTGTGTGTGTGTGTGTGTGTGTGTGTGTGTCTCTGTGTGTGTGTGTGTGTGTGTGTGTGTGTGTGTGTGTGTGTGTGTGTGTGTGTGGGGGGAATATGCCTCCTCACTGTTGTGTTCACACGTTGCTACAGAGCTCAGTGGTGCAGCTGCTCGCTGTATGTCGTCGTCTCATTCATCCTTCATTAACAGCCAAAAGAAGTGAATTATGAATTAGTTTGTGACAGAATCACAGCAGCAGGTGTTTCAGTTTAAAGGGTGACCGTGTTAACTGGTGACCTTCAGCCGAATGCGTCCGTGGTTGCTCGTAGTGACTTAATGGTTGTCATAGATAATAAACACGAGGACACCTTCGTGTTGTTTTTCAGCTGCCGCCACTATGACTGAGAGTCACCAGTTAACACGGTCACTAGTTAAACTGAAACACCTGCTACATCTGTGACTGTAAGCTATTAAACGTGTTGACTTCCACTGGACTTTACTTTAGACACATAACAGATCATCTAGTGATGTGTAGCTCGTAATGCTACATGCTAGGTTTCTCCACTAAATACACGTTTGTATCTGAACGCTAAATATTAACCACTTATTCATATATGTAAATTCCTTATTAGGAATGACCCCTTGAGATGTAACATCTTGCTTTCAAGGGGGTCAATTGGACAATTAAAATATATCAAGCGTGCTTCCATTAAAACCACTAATGTCCAACAGGAGATAAACTGACTCAAACATATCCTATAAAACCTCCTCCTCCTCCTCCTCCTCCTCCTCCTCCTCCTCCTCCTCCTCCTCCTCCTCCTCCTCCTCCTCCTCCTCCTCTTTGCTCTCTTTCTGCCGTCGCTCCTCTTTCTCACTCTGGACATTTGAACTCTGACAGATATGATCTGCACTAAGAGGTCGACAGAGACAACTGAGTGTTTGTTGTTGGAGTCGGGGGTCATTTTTGCTGAGAGAATCAAAAACCCCGGCGGAGACGGAGAGTCCGGATACAGACTGACACGGAGCCTCTGGGGTTTTCAGATTCAGTATTCAGTAGAATAGATTGTACACATTGACCTTGTCGTCAACCTCGGCCTGAAGTTTTACAGACTGTGTTTGTCTCTGTGTGAGTGACTAAGAGGGCTCACACAGCAAGTATGGTCAGTCTGAAAGTCTGACTGGAATTCAATTTAGTCACCGCTGTCAAATTATAAATATATTATTTAAATGTGTGTTTTATATGTTTTCATTACTTTAAGGAAGGAAAAAAAGCAAGAGACTGCCGATGTTACACTGTAGGGAATGATAGAGTATGGCTGTTAAATGGTAGGAACGAGAAAGTGCCGGGGTTACGTCATAAGGGACTAAAGATCGCTGGTGTTACACTATAAGGGAACTAGAGAGCGTCGGTGTTACACTATAAGGGAACTAGAGAGCGCCGGTGTTACACTATAAGGGAACTAGAGAGCGCCGGTGTTACACTATAAGGGAACTAAAGAGCGCCGGTGTTACACTATAAGGGAACTAGAGATCGCCGGTGTTACACTATAAGGGAACTAGAGAGCGCCGGTGTTACACTATAAGGGAACTAGAGATCGCCGGTGTTACACTATAAGGGAACTAAAGAGCGCCGGTGTTACACTATAAGGGAACTAGAGATCGCCGGTGTTACACTATAAGGGAACTAGAGAGCGCCGGTGTTACACTATAAGGGAACTAGAGATCGCCGGTGTTACACTATAAGGGAACTAAAGAGCGCCGGTGTTACACTATAAGGGAACTAGAGAGCGCCGGTGTTACACTATAAGGGAACTAGAGAGCGCCGGTGTTACACTATAAGGGAACTAGAGATCGCCGGTGTTACACTATAAGGGAACTAAAGAGCGCCGGTGTTACACTATAAGGGAACTAGAGAGCGCCGGTGTTACACTATAAGGGAACTAGAGATCGCCGGTGTTACACTATAAGGGAACTAGAGATCGCCGGTGTTACACTATAAGGGAACTAAAGATCGCCGGTGTTACACTATAAGGGAACTAAAGAGCGCCGGTGTTACACTATAAGGGAACTAGAGATCGCCGGTGTTACACTATAAGGGAATTAGAGATCGCCGGTGTTACACTATAAGGGAACTAAAGAGCGCTGGTGTTACACTATAAGGGAACTAAAGAGCGCTGGTGTTACACATTAATGTCGTTAAAAGTTAGACACTATTTAAAAACATTACACTGCAACATATGCAACGTTCTAACGTTGATGACGTTGAATTTGTACACATGAAACCTTTTTATTTATAATCTGAATCTAAAGTAATCTAAAGGAATGTTTTGAGAAGTTTAAAACATTCCTTTTAAAGTTCCTAAAATGTCATACGCTGGCTGAAACAAATTTCATATGCAGAACGTTTTATTTTGGATGGATTTTAAACAATGCTGCAGCGTATTTACATTCATTGAGGGCGGAGCTTCAGAAGAGATCATTTAAACTATAAAAAGTTACTTTTTACTTCTATATTTCAAGCAGCATCTACACCATTAGATCAACATCATCAGAGACGATGTGTTTACTTTCCAGTCTTTCTTTCTTCTATTTATTCATCTGAGGAAATTAAGATGAAGCCCGACCTCTGAAGAAATGTTTCAGACAGACTTCATGTCATTTCTTCTTCTGCTCTCTTGCTCCTGCAGTGATGTCATCACCACACTGCCTTAAGGACTCTGTCTCTCCTTCTCATCCCCAGACAATAAGAAGTCAATCTACCTGGATCGAACCTCATCACTAACACTCTCACACACACTCTCACTCAAACACACACAAACACACACACACACACACACACACACACACACACACTCTCAGTCAAACACACACACACACACACACACACACACACACACACACACACACACTTGTGATTGAGGTCAGCGTAGAAAAGCACAGCGAGGCAGAAGCTGTCGATAAAGACAGACTCCATGTATCCCTTTTCCTTCTTACTCCTTCCTTCTTTAGTTCCCTCATCTACTTACTCTTTATTCTTCACTCCATCGTACTTTTCTTTCCCTCAAATGTTTCCCACTTTGCCTGAAATGTGTTTTGATTTCAGTTCGTGAGACGAGTTAGTCGGCGTGGAGAGAGAGAAAGCACACACACTTGTCTCAGAGCGACACCGTTTCATTAGCGAGAGAAATCCATCGATATCGCCGCCTTCACAGCGACAGTCGACCTCTGTGTTTGTGTCAGAGAGATGGAGGTTAGTGTGTGTGTGTGTGTGTGTGTGTGTGTGTGAGATTCAGTCAATTTATAACCCGCAAAACTGGCAGCTGCGGTGTTCGACGTCCTCGTGTTGAACCAGGATTTAATTTAGGAAACATCTAAATCCCCAAAGCGCTGCAGTTTTCTGTAGTAACAATAACGTGTTGCTTTAAAAACAGAAGAAGAAGAATGAAAAGGTGATGATTAAAGAAGAACGGGTGTATCAAAACCTGCTTTGGGTTAGGAGGGGTCAGATTTATGCAAATTAAATTATAGAATATATAACCGAGGAAGAAAAAGTGAAACAAGAAGTTTGTGCTAACAGCCTTGGAGTAATGTTTTCAGAAGTTATTGTCCTAGTTTTGGGATCTTTTATACAAAATGAAATCAAAGCTCTGCTCGACACAAGCTAAAGTCAATAGAGTCAGAGGGATTCATCCTCTGGGGAACACGAATGTTTGCTCATGGCAATCAACCCAACAGCCGTTGAGACATTTCAGTCTGGAAACAAACGACATCGACATCGACATCGTCTTCACGGGGTGTTGACAGCTTGGCTGTTTAAAGTGAACGCCCCCAAAGACTGTGACTGTGAACCTGACTGCTGTGGGCGGAGCTGCACCACATGAGTCATGGCCCGGTAGGGTTTTAAATGAAATCCTTGATAAATAAAAGGGTTCTGGGTAGAACCCCCTGGGTGGGCTATGTGAGCACCCTTGGTAGGGACTCGAGAGAGGGATCTCGGTGGAACCATCACACCATAGAAGGGTTCTCTGTAAAACCTCTAAGAGGGGCTTTTGGGTGGAATCTTTCACGGATGGGTCTAGTACAACCCTTTATGCTGGGTTCAAGGTACAACCCTCTGAAAGGGTTCCAGGAAGAACCTTTATAAAATCTACCAAAAAGAGTTCTCCTACGAGGACAAGTCGGAGAACTCTACATGGTTCTAGTTAGCACCTTTATTTCTAAGACTCTACTCTGGACCCCGTCAGTCTTAGCTGCACTTTATGTAAATATAGTGAAGAAGATAAAATCGTATTATATTTCTGTTATTCCTCAACTTTCTTCAATTTACACTGACAAAACAACGGATCGTGGATTGTTCAGATTCCTTGAATACCAATAAAACGTTTGAGTCTCTAAAACTGGAGGTAAATAATGTTGTTTCAAGCAAACTAAACATCACTTATCCCGTTTAGGACACACTGAGAACTGGAAGATATTCAGTATTCATTCATTTGCTTTCTTGCAGGAAACAGGTGTTAGAATTAGTGCAACAGCTGAATCACTTAGCTGTCAGAAAAAAAATGATAAAGACCTCAGCTGGTCAGACTTCCTGGAAGGAGCCCAGAGAGCTCAAAACCACCCGGACGGAGAAGCAAAGGACACACGAGTAAACAGATACTTTGACTACATATAATGTCACTTCTAGGAAAACACAATTTAGTGCAAATACAGAAAATGCTGCAAGTCAAACCTCCGACAGCCTTCATGTAAAAACATGGCAAAGCCGCCTCCGTAGACGGGAAAACCACTGCTGTCTCTCAGCCCGTACATCTGGCCTGCTCTGACTCTGATCTGTGTCCATGCTCAGTCTGCACTCATGTCGCTGTTTTTTGTATTTCTGAACATTAATTAGCAGGAAAATCTTCTGGTCAAGAGGTCAAAGAGGCTTCAGCATCCTGATAATACGTTTGTGATTCATAACTGCTCAGTCAAACGGATAGATAGATGAGAATGAAGCCGGTTTGACTGTTTAAAGCGTCACATATTGTCGTAACTTTCTCAGTCTTGCGTTGCTTTTTTGCTTTTACACGCCAGCTGATTTTATATTCTCTGGAAAAGACCCAGTCAGTTCAAACACACAGGGAGCTTGTTTATATGTGAACACACTTGGAACAGAGAGGGATTTCTCAAGAGGTCCAGAGAGTTATGTTTTCCCAGAAAAGAAAACAAGTCTTTGGCGTCTTTTAGCAGTCGGATTCCTGTGTGTGCTGCAAGATGTTGTGAAATCTCCCATCGACAGGGACGATAAGATAAGGATGGAAACGTGTTGAAACAAATGTTCAGTGATGCAGCGGAGTTTCCACATATCTTAAATAAATCATGATTGTTACTCTTATTCAGGATACTGAAGAGTTCCTCTGATCAGTTTAAAAAAGGGAAGAAAACAAGATGGCGTCGAAAAAACAACCTAATCACCAACGACAAAAAGGGAGATTGTGAAGGACGACGACCTCACAAACTTCTAACTCGCGATGGTCAAAAACCAAGATGGCGACGGAAAAACACCAAGATGTCGAAGGACAAAAAAACAATATGGAAAAGGACAACGAGACCTTATGGCGAAGGATGAAAATAATATTATGATGCATGCAAGTTAACACACAACAGCAACTTTAGTGACACAGTGTTCAATTATCTTTTAATTTCCTAAAGAGCAACAGATTGGAACATTCAAGGTTTCTTTCTGTCAGTAGTGACGTCTCGAGTTAAAATTCAGATTCTGGGTAACAATCACAAAACGCTCTATAAGGTCATTTATAATTCAAGCTTCGCTCAGAGTATTGTTTTGATGTGATTGTGACACCATGATCGTTAATGTGGCGCTCCAACAGCCTCCGCTCTGCTGGTTTCAGTCTGTCCTCCAGATGCTGAACCAGCTGCAGGGATCTGATCCCCATTCAGACTCCAGAGCATCAGTGAGGCCCAAATAACAACGAGACTCACAGGAACACAAAGATCCTGAAACGCACTCAAACACCAAAAATGACAATGAAACTTTCCTCCGTCAGTGAAACAGCAAAAACTGCAGTGACGTGTTTTTTGTTTTTTTGACAGCAGCGAATCGCCCCCCCCCCCCCACCTCAAGTGACCCAAGCAAAGCTGCTGACTGCATGATTCACTGGGGCAGGACAGAAGGTGTGTGTGCGCTGAAAGAACTGGCAGCAGGATGTCGGCACGACCGCCTCACCGGTGTGTGTATGTGTGTTCTCCTGCTCGGCCATATGCGTGTCAGCTGCAGCGGCCCTCGGCTCGAAAAAACTCCACGGCGAGGCCGGAGAAACCCCCCCCCCCACAGAAAGGAGGAGACTGATCTGGTTTCATGCTGCGATGACAGCGACGAAAAAATGCTGCTTTTCTTCCTCAAATGCGATGATGATGAATCGAAATATGAGACGAGAAACTGAGCGAGATGCAGTGAACTGGAACATCTGCAGTGTTTTTTTTTGTTGGTTGTGGAGGGAGCAGGTGTTATATGCAGGTAACAGGAAGTGGTTGAGCCAGATGGCAAAGGACAAAAACCAAGATGGCGACGGACAAAAAACCAAGATAGTGATGGTCAAAAACCAAGATGGCGGCAGGCAAAAAACCAAGATGGTGACGGTCAAAAAGCAGGACGTTCTCTCGCTCGGCCATATGTGTGTCAGCTGCAGCGGCCCTCGGCTCGAAAAACTTCACGTTGGAGGCCGGAGAAAAAAAAACTGCTGCTTTTTTTCTCTCAAGTGCGACGATGAATCGAAATATGAGACGAGAAACTGAGCGAGATGCAGTGAACTGGAACATTTGCAGTGTTTGGGGTTTTCTGTGTTGTTGGTTGTGGAGGTAACAGGAAGTGGTGGAGAGGATGGTCAGGATCTCTGTGTGGCTCAAGGCCCAAAGCTTTTAAAATAACCTACATTTGTGCATCTAAAATAATAATAATAACTTTATTTATATCGCATATTTGTTTGTTTTTGTGTGTTGGTATCTGTTGTTTATGTTTGTGTTACAATCACACATTCTACAGATTGTGTGTGTGAATCTTTTTAGCTCCCTGATGTGTTTATTACCTGAGTGAGAGTGAAAGCATGTGTGTGTGTGTGTGTGTGTGTGTGTGTCTGCCACCGTAACCTCGATGCTCAATTACACCCAGATTACCCAGAGGCCCTTGGGGCTGTGGCAGCCGGTGAGCTCGCTGATATAAATCTGGTCTGTTGTTGATACACCAGCTCTCTAATGCCCATAAAACATTACTGCTACACACACACACACACACACACACACACACACACACACACACACACACACACACACACACACACACACACACACACACACACACACACACACACACACACACACACACACACACACACACAGAAAGAATACATGCATAAACACATCAGGTGCACACATGAATACCAACACACACACTATTAGGAGACTCCAGGGAGGCAGTGCTGCAGTAAGCTAATATGCTAACTCTGCAGGGTAGCCTAGATAGGAGGAAGACGAGGAGGAAAAGGAAGGAGGAAGAAGAAGAAGAAGAGGAAGAGGACAAAGAGAAGGAAGAGGACGAGGGAAAAGAAAACTGGGAGGAGACGAGAAGGAGGTGACATTTTGAAGAGGTGAATGGAAGACATGTTGACATTTAGAGAAAAGTTAAGGTGCCATTTAGAAAACACGATACACTGTGTGTGTGTGTGTGTGTGTGTGTGTGTGTGTGTGTGTGTGTGTGTGTGTGTGTGTGTGTGTGTGTGTGTGTGTGAGATCCATAACCAGTGTTGACAGAAGAAAATGCAGACTTCATTTGGTTCTTCTTTAAAAACGTTGTAACATGGTGACTTTCATCAGGTGATGTTTGAGCCTCGTTAGTTCCCTCAACGTTTGAATCGTCTCCTCAGTCAACGGTTCATTTCATATCTGACGAAGTTTCTCCTCATTTTTTTCGGGTGTTTTCTTACGATAAAGCTACGAATGCTGGATTAGACCATCATGCAGTAGTCTGGTAATCTGTGCACCTGAAGTCCAGACTAGTCCGACTCATGCTGACTGCATTAGGAGATGATATGTGTATGACAGCATCCATCGCCTCAGTTTCATCGCCATCTTGGTTTCAGAACGTTGCCATCTTGTTTTTTGCACACTATATTTTCAGGCAACCAAAACGTTAACGATTAACTTTGATGAAAGAGTTAAAGTTTTAACACGAAAACACGAACAACGTCTCTGGTAGAGACCTGTCAATCACTGTGTAGCCCCGCCCCTAAAGCATCCCCTGCTTTATGGTCTGTGTGACTCTAAATGGACCATCATTTACTAAATGAACATCATGCTGTATTGAAGAAGACTTGAAACTAGAGATTGAGACCATAAACTCATGTTTACAATGTTTACTGAGGTAATAAATCAAGAGAGAAGTAGAGTCATTTTCTCATAGACTTCTATACAACCAGAGGAGTCGCCCCCTGGTGGACACTAGAGAGAATGCAGCTTTAACACATGAAGCTTTGAAGAACTTTTCTTTATCTTCTGACAACCGATTAATTGAATGTCTGAAAGAATCAGAGACGATGACGTGATCGATTTAAACGTCCGGTATTACTGGACCACAGCTTAATGCTTCCTCCTGAGGTCGAATCAAACACGAAGCATTGAGACAGCGTCTCCGTCTCTCTGATTGGTTGTGGGAACAGAAAACATTCATACATAATTCAGCCGAATAACTCGCTGCAACCTGCACACCGGAAAATGACAACTCACTCTCTCTCTCTCTTTTCTCTCAGAGGTAGTAATACTCTCTCTACTCTCCCTGTTTGTCATCTGTTCCTCTCCCTTTTTCTCCTTCATCTTTTTGTTTTTGGGGAGAGAGAGTCTCTCTCTCTCTCTCTCTCTTAAATCATTCATTGGGTTGTGGTGGGCGGCTGCCTCCCTGTCTCCTGCTGAGCCTGCAGAGAGAAAGGGGGGAGGAATGGGGGAGGATGAAGTGATGACAGTCTGACAGGTGGAAGAAGAGAGGACTGAACAGAAAGAGAAGGAGGAGAGTAATGGAAGTTGAAGATTTGTTTCGGATGTCAAGCAGCAGAATTTAGTCCAAACTGACTCAATGTTTAAATGTTTAACTCAACAAATATTAGTTTTTGTTTAAACCCACAATACTGACATTTGTATCACTGATCACTGATATATATATATATATATATATAAATATGTTTTTAACTAAACAATAAAGATGAACAGAATACAGTGACGACCTTTAAGTTACAAACAGAAGCTATTTATTGATCTTGTTTCTTGTTGGAATATTTAAAGACATTTATTTAGTTTTCACACATTTCAGAAGTTGTTTCAGAACATTTCATTTTCTTTCCAGCAGAGGAATCAGAAATGTGCTGAGTCATTTTATTTTTTACAAAACAAGGTCAAATGAATGAATCATTATGTGCAGATCTTTAAACTTTGCACGGATCCAACTTTTATTATTTACAAATAGGAAATACTTCTCTACTTAATTTAAAACCACTGTCATCTTGATTGACAGCTCTGCCGGCTTATCACATTAGTCTCTGCCCGGTCACGGCCGACAGCGTCACCGACCAATAAATGCAGATTTGTGGGGAATCACAGCGAGACATCAGCTTTGATTTGCTTCTACATGAGCTGTTTATGGAGCAGGAGAGAGAGGGCGAGAGACTACCGGGAGAGAGAGAGAGAGAGAGAGAGAGAGAGAGAGAGAGACAGAGAGAGAGAGAGAGAGAGAGAGAGAGAGAGAGAGACAGAGAGAGACAGAGACAGAGAGAGAGAGAGAGAGAGAGAGAGAGAGAGAGAGAGAGAGAGAGAGAGAGAGAGAGGCACTTTGTTCATCCCTCCCTCATTCCATTAACTTTGTAGAAGTACTTTGGAGGAGAACATATATTGGAGAGGCGGTTGTTTCCGGCAGCTTTAGTGGTTTCACATCCGTAGTGCACATTATGGTCTGTTTGGAGATCCAGTTCCCACTCATGAAGAAGAGACTTGGAGATCAACAGCACTTGAAGAGAACTGACCGGACTCTTCTTCCCGGTTTATAAACTTGACGTCACGGTCGGAGCTTTGGCGCAGTATTGACGCCATATTACTACGAAGGTCACTACGAAGGTCACTACGAAGGTCACTACGAAGGTCACTACGAAGGTTACTACGAAGGTCACTACGAAGGTCACTACGAAGGTCACTACGAAGGTTACTACGAAGGTCACTACGAAGGTCACTACGAAGGTCACTACGAAGGTTACTACGAAGGTCACTACGAAGGTCAATACGAAGGTTACTACGAAGGTCACTACGAAGGTTACTACGAAGGTCACTACGAAGGTTACTACGAAGGTCACTACGAAGGTCACTACGAAGGTTACTACGAAGGATACTACGAAGGTCACTACGAAGGTCAATACGAAGGTTACTACGAAGGTCACTACGAAGGTCAATACGAAGGTTACTACGAAGGTCACTACGAAGGTTACTACGAAGGTCACTACGAAGGTTACTACGAAGGTCACTACGAAGGTCACTACGAAGGTCACTACGAAGGTTACTACGAAGGTCACTACGAAGGTCACTACGAAGGTCACTACGAAGGTCACTACGAAGGTTACTTAGTTACTACGACGGTTTCAAACGTTCTCGTCGTCTTTTCTCTATTGTTTCTCACTTTATGTGTTAAAACAAAGTTTTTGTGGAGGCCATTAAACACCAGGGGCATTTCCTTTTGGCAATTAATTCCAATGACAATATATATATATATATATATATATATATATATATATATATATATATATATATTGCATATGTATATATATATTGTATATGTATATATATATATATACACATAACCTGCTGCAGTGCTCCGATGATTTAAGCTCCAGTTAACGCTCCTCCTGCTGAGGAACCTGTGAAGTGTTTAGAGTGAATCTGCTGAACGATAAACTAGAATGAAGATTTATTCTCATGTGTTGTTTTTATTTCTGCAGCTGCACACTGTTAGAAAAAGAGGGCGCTAACTAGAACCAGACGGGGTTCTTTGGGTTGTCTCCATAGGAGAACCCTTTCTGGTTCCTGGTAGAATCTTTTAGAAAGGTTCCACCTGGAACCCTTTCAGACGGTTCTACCTGTAACCCAACGTATAGACCACCCAGAACCCCCTACGTGAGGTTCTATCCAGAACCCTTCCTCCTGAGAGTTTTACATTCCAAGAGCTTGATCTAGAACAAACCCAGGGGGTTCCATCGAGAACCCTTTTATATTCCATAGATTCACAACAATCCTGGTTCACAATCACAGTTTTTGGGGGTGTGGATGAGAGGATCTTGGAACACTCAAGAGTCATTGAAGAACTCTGTCTTCCAAAAATGGTTCTTAATGGAACCCTCAATCTTACAAAGAACCCCTGAAACATCCTCCTTTAGAAGAATGGATTTTCAGAAGCAAAAGGTCAGAGAGAAGGACAAATGAGCCAGAGTTCATGAATGTGAGTAAAGATGTGAAGCATGCGAAGTCTTTCAGAACAAGACAATCTGTGCTTTAGGTTTGAGGGAAATAAAAACACATCTCTGCAGTAAGACGTCGTCATTTCCCACCAAACAAGATCCGATCATAAATACCACCAAACGTCATAACTAGATACAGCAACACGAACGACATCTATACACAACTTCTAATCTCATCCCATCTAATCTAATCTGATCCGTTCTAATCTAATCTGATCTAATGTTATCTAATGTGATCTAATCTAATCTGATGTGATCGAATCTAATCTGATCTAATCTAATGTGATCTAATCTGATCTGATCTAATCTGATCTAATCTAATGTGATCTAATCTGATCTGATCTAATCTAATCTGATCTAATCTAATGTGATCTAATCTGATCTGATCTAATCTGATCTAATCTAATGTGATCTAATCTGATCTAATCTAATCTGATCTGATCTAATCTAATGTGATCTAATCTAATGTGATCTAATCTGATCTAATCTAATCTGATCTAATCTAATCTGATCTAATCTAATCTGATCTAATCTGATCTGATCTAATCTGATCTAATCTAATGTGATCTAATCTGATCTAATCTAATCTGA
>NC_136547.1:20264370-20269370 GCF_910591455.1 Pholis gunnellus
ACGTGCCAACATGTCTGAAGTATAAATGGTGCTTTGATGAACCTCTGAGGAGCTAGAACAGGTTCTTCCTTCACAGCGTGTCCGTACCTGGAAGCAGACGGGCTGCTGGACGTCCGACACTCTGAACTGTTGGACGAAGCGTTCGTCCCGACTCCAGAACAGCCGGATGTCCGGGATGCCGTACAGGACCATGGCGAGTCTCTCCAGGCCGAGACCGAACGCCCAGCCCGCCTTGTTTCCCGCCCCGGCTGCACAAAAAACACACAACACGTACACAAAACGTTTATCATCTGCTGTTCAGCGTGTGAGACTAACCGGTGAACCTAGCGGAGCATTTAGCAGCTAAAGAGACGGAATATACATCATGGAAGTGAAATAAGCAACCGTTCACTCCACATATCAATGATGACGTGTTCATGTTCACGTCGTTTTCAGTTTAAATCTACAAACGTGCAACAAAAACTGAAATAATAAAGATTTTGAAAGCAGAATTTTGACATTAAGGGTCAAATCCAGTAGAGTTCCAGTGTGTGCTCAGCATCAAACAGCAGGAGGTGCAGACATGAGTAAGCACAAAACTATAAAGATTAGCAAGCAGCCCGTTAGAATTTATATATAAAGTGAATTAAAACCAAAAGAATGAAAGAAGTACAAATCAAAAATAGCGTCTAAAAATCATGTAATGCAGCTTTAAATAACTAAAGCTGGAAAGAAATTATTCACATTTTGTTCAAATAAAACTGCAGACGAGTGCAAAGAATTCTATAGAACAAATAAGAATGAAAGATGTTTTAGAAACCGGTTGGCTTCAAATAATCCGTCCTGGTCGTTACTGCAGGTTTCAGAACTCAACACTTCAGCTTCATGCAGTCAATAAACTCACTCTGCTCCTGCGGTTTCACTTATTCCTTCATACGTTATTGATCGGCCAACAGGGAAACTCTCCTCCGCTGTCCGTTCACTCGCCGCGTCAGCCAGAGGGATTCCCTGCAGGCAACCGGCAGCAGCAACGCGCGCTGCTCAAGGGCACTAACGCACAGCTGTGGAGGCAGAGATGGTGACCGACAACAGGTCACCGGTCACTCTAGTGACCGGTGACTAGAGTCTAGATCCAGTCACTCTAGAACCACTGAGTCTAGAACCACTGAGTCTATAACCAATGAGTCTAGAACCAGTCACTCTAGAACCAATGCCTCTAGAACCAATGCCTCTAGAACCAGTCACTCTAGAACCAATGCCTCTAGAACCAGTCACTATAGAACCACTGAGTCTAGAACCACTGAGTCTAGAACCACTGACTCTAGAACCAATGAGTCTAGAACCAATGAGTCTAGAACCAGTCACTCTAGAACCAATGCCTCTAGAACCAATGCCTCTAGAACCAATGCCTCTAGAACCAGTCACTGGTTCTGTTATGCCTGTTTGGTTATTAATCTTCTGATATTGAGTTCTGTTGAGTGTATTTCTGTATTGTCTGTGTGTTCTGTTGTGGTTCTAAAGTTAACTTTATTGATAGTATTGAGTAAAACACAGTGGAAAAGGGAACCCTCTGAAGATAACTCCATCTAACAGACAAACTGACTTGTGGTCAGTGTCTGCGGGCAATAAGGTAAAATATTGTACAACTACATACAAAAACCTCTGAAAATGAAAATAACCTTCAGCGTGAAAGTTTGAGTCGTCTTCACTTTGAGCTGTCAATCACTCTGCTGCAGACAGAAGGAGTGAAGCTTCTTAAAGCAGCAGATTTCTCATTTCAGAACAAAACTCTTCCAACTGCTTCGAGGCAGGTCAAAGCAGAGGGCAAAAAGCGCTCGGAGGAATAAAGGATTATGGGTAATTCTGAGGATTTCATGCGTTTACAGCCTGGGACCCAGATGAGAGGGAAGTGGTTTCTCTCGCTCTCTGAAGACTAATGGAGACAAACCTGTTTCCTGTCTGATGAGTCCGTGACCTCTGCCCGGGCCGTGATCCGCAGTTTAAGAAACGCAGCGTGAAAAACATTTAGCCAGAGGCTGAGACGTGGGTTTAATTCTGAAGTTAATTTAGTCAATTCAGGAAGTGGATATCCTATTAAATTAAAATACTTTCATCAGCTGTGGAGTGGATCTGAGCCCGACATGTTCTATATGAGTCTGTGTTCAAACAGCATTTATTATTTAGGAATAACCAGTCCAGAGCTTAAATAAGCTGCTCTAAACTCACTTGATGTGATTCAAAGGAGCAGAGCTCAAGTTTCAAAATAAGAGTCTGAAGAGCCATGCAAGGCTCCGTGAGGCTGTACTTGGGAATGTCTTTGGTTTATGAGCAGATAAATAAATAAAAAGCTGCAGAATTTAGTATTTAAACACACATTCAAATGTTGACCTGATGGTGGGACTGGATGAAAAGTTAGCGGATCACCGGTTCATCCTGAGGGGAACATGAATGTCTGAACCAAATTTCACGACAATCCACACAATAGATGTCAATATATTTCATTCAAAGCATGAATATCAACCTCATGGTGGCGCTAGAGGTAAAGAAAACAGGTGATCACTAGAGTTGGTATGATTCATCCTCTGGGGAACATGAATGTCCACCCAACAGTTTCAGTTTAGACCAAAGAGATCCACCAACAGAACGTCCAAATCTAAAAATAGCACAAAACCTACAAAACGAAGGAAGGATCAATGCTCTCAGTGATTTAAAGCCAAAGTGGAAAAAACAGATTCTTCCTGTCGATTTACAGCCAGCACTGAACCCTCAGCAACAGCTTCAACAGGAATCCACCTTTCTACAGTCCATGTGTCGGCTTCAAATCCCTCTAAGCTTCCTCCTCCTCCTCCTCCTCCTCCTCCTCCTCCTCCTCCTCCTCCTCCTCCTCCTCCTCCTCCTCCTCCTCCTCCTCCTCCTCCTCCTCCTCCTCCTCCTCCTCCTCCTCCTCCTCCTCCTCCTCCTCCTCCTCCTCCTCCTCCTCCTCCTCCTCCTCCTCCTCCTCCTCCTCCTCCTCCTCCTCCTCCTTCCACGATGTCAGACGTTCAACAGTTTATTAATGATCTTGTCATTTTTGACAAAATCCCAAATATTACAATTTGGATTCCGGACATCGGTCTGCAAAATACTTCCAATAATGAATGATGTTAATTGGCAACATTAGAAAGAGATAATGTTGTATTGTTTTGTATAATATATAAACGTTATACTTGTGACTCAGCCGTTGTGTTTTTGCTTTTTATTGGAGAAACGAGATCCAAAGAAACGTGAACTTTAAACGGTCACAACAACAAACTACAGAGATCTTTATCGGATTATCTCAATAACAGCTGGTGAAATACTTCTGACACGAGGAAACGTGAGAAAAGCTTTGTTGTGTCTCAAAGACGTTGCTTCCAACGTTGGCTTCTTTTAACCACGACCGCCATCTTTCTCTGACCCTAACCACACAGTCCTGGTGTCCTAAACTAACCCAGACCTCAACCACAGAGGCAGCAGATCAGACAGACCCGGTCCTGGATCACGTCTGTGACGCTCTTTCGGGTAGTTCTGCACCGGGGCTTGTTCAGACGGAATATTGAGTTTTCCACTTTGTATGCAGCCGGTCACACCGAGGCCAGAAGAGAAACATCATGTGTCACCGCAGAAAGAAAAAGAGCCGACGAGGGAGAGATTAGATTCCTATATTATCACTTTCACACAAATCTGCAGGAAAAATGAGTTGTGAGCAGCAGCAGCGCCGCCGCAGGCGCTCCGTCAGGCTCGTGTTCTCAGGTCAGCGGCCGGGTGGAGGAGTGGGCGGAGAGGCTCGGGACGTAATCTGGACATTTTTCTAAATATTTGTGCGTGGGGGCATTCAAATGGTTCTCCACTAATGAACACACACACACACACAAACACACACAAACAAACACACAAAACCAGAGGCGGATGGTGAGCGGGAGGAAGAATTACCTGCTTTGATTGGAAATGCTTCTGCTTATTATGATGATGTGTAACCCACACACACACACACACACACACACACACACACACACACACACACACACACACACACACACACACACACACACACACACACACACACACACACACACACACACACACACACACACACACACACACACACTTCCTCCTTTACATCCTGGTCTTGTCGCTCCTGGTCCAATCAGCGGACGGGGAATGTGGTTTCTATGCTAATGAGCGTTGGGTCGAGGGGTCGCAGGAGATGAGGGAACGCTGTGGAATAAATCTCCACTTCATAATCACGCAAAATCAATCAGATCTGTGACCCTTCATCCTCCTCCTCCTCCTCCACGAACCCTTTCTTATCCTCTTTCCGCTCCTTCACCTCCTTCCTTCCCTCGTCTCCTCTGCTACTCTTTGTCTTCCGTCCTCATTCACAGATCTCCATCGATATTCTCCCTCTATTACATTTATTCTTTCATTTTTCCTTTTCCTCTTCTCTTAATTCACTTTTCAATCATTTCCCTCGCTGCTCCTGCCTCCCATCGTTTCTTCTCCTCTTCATCACTATTCCCTCGGTCTCTAAAGTCTTTTCTGTCCGATCTTCTGTCTTTTTCTTTTCATCTCCTCTTTCGTCAACAGAAACATGACAAACAAACCAACAGACGAACAAAATGATATTTTAATGCAAATTCCTCAGAAAGCCGCGTGCATCTGCAGGATGAACCGATCTAAAATGCAGCGTGTTGCATGATGTCTACATCATCATGGGATAGGAACAGATGGCAATAAAATATCTGATGATCTATGAAGACGCGCGTCCGACCCACAGATGACGTCCTTCCTCGCTGCTCTACGTTTGCCGGCTTTTCTCTTATTGGTCAATGTCACAGAAGTCAGACTGGCCCCGAAGAGACGAGAACATCTGGACTCGTTGTGTTTTTATCGGGACGTCGTGATGCGTCCCAGGTGTGCTGATGGTCGGCTGTTATCGTGTGGTTTTATCTCAGAAAGCATAATTCATCTTTATGAAACTATGACTAATGTGCATCCCAACA
>NC_136547.1:20274370-20281870 GCF_910591455.1 Pholis gunnellus
ATTTCCTGTTTACATGCAGCCGTTCATATTCATCCCCATGCATATAGAACTTTGACCCTCTTGCTCATATAGTCTCTGTGTGAAATACGACTAAATAGTTCTAGAATACTGCATTCGACATACTTGAATTGGGACGATAGACTGTAAGAAGTGGACGTAGTTGTGGTGACGTCTCTCGTTGGTTTGGTTTTGAAGTCTCAAGTTCGACGTTTTGGTCGTCGCCATCTTTGTTTTTTGCAACCAGTGAACAGGAAGTGACCATATCTGGACTGAGGAGGAGTGACGTAGAGACGCCGTATACGTCTCTGGTAGAGACCTGTCAATCACTGTGTAGCCCCGCCCCTAAAGCATCCCCTGCTTTATGGTCTGTTTGACTCTAAATGGACCATCATTTACTAAATGAACATCATGCTGTATTGAAGAAGACTTGAAACTAGAGATTGAGACCATAAACTCATGTTTACAATGTTTACTGAGGTAATAAATCAAGAGAGAAGTAGAGTCATTTTCTCATAGACTTCTATACAACCAGAGGAGTCGCCCCCTGGTGGACACTAGAGAGAATGCAGCTTTAACACGTGAAGCTTTGGCTTCACTTAAAGAACCGGAGGTTGACGACTGATTGTGACAAATTAACTTGCGACCAACTAGAGACGACATTCTTCTGGCAAATGCAGTTTGAAAGTCGAGTTGTTCTGTAACAACTTTCGACGGTTTAGCTTGAAGAGAAGTGAACGCTGCAGCGAGACGTTAGTGAAGACACACAGAACACGAGCGTCATAAATCATGCAGCATGTCCAAACATTGACTGAGCCATGAACGTCTCCGTTTAGTCAGCAGCTCTCTGGGTTTTGACCGGATCATCAATTCTTAGAATGAAAGCAGAAAATAGATTAAAACATCACTTCAGATGTCGTCATTTCTTTTCATTCTGAAACAGATTTTTACTGGAATCATGTTAGTTCTGCCCGAGTGGGCGCAAATAAAAACCACACAAACATGAGTCATGATGCCACAAGTACTGTAGTTCTTTGTATTTATATCCTCTTTAAACTAAACACTCAGGTGTATGACGCAGCCCCCCACAATAACATACCTCCCACTGGCGTACACACACACACACACACACGCACACACACGCACACGCACACACACACACACACACACACACACACACACACACACACACACACACACACACACACACACACACACACACACACACACAGGTGCGTGAGCGTCCGCACACCAATCAGCCAGAGATCAGGTTGTAATTACGGGCGGATTACGGGGGAAATGGCGGAGCTTTGGCGAGGTTAGGTGGTGGAGCTGTTCACACAGCTTAGCGGCCTGATCCTCTGTTTAGTGGAGGTTAAGACACTTTGTCATCCACACAGTGATAATCAACAGTCCCTGTACGCTCGGCTCAGATTATAAAAGAAGGACTAATGAGAGCGGCAGAGAGGGCGAGACGCAGGACGGGAAGTAAAGACGGACGACTGACATGGATTTATGTGACGAGATATGACGGAGCGACGTTCAGTTCTTTGTTCTGTCTGACGGGACACATTTCATCACATCACAGGCTCAGTGTAGTCCTGATCCTCTATGTGAACCAGTCTCAGTGTAGTCCTGATCCTCTATATACAATATTATCATAAATACAACTAAAGATGATAAAACAGTAAAGTCTGTTAATATATATCACTCCTTCCTCCTCCTGGTTCTTCTGCTCTCAGTAGAGAAACCCTCGACTGATCTTTACTCCTCGTGTTCTGTTCACGTTAACCCTTCCTCGTCCCGTCTGCTGTTTTTCATTAAAACTCGGGTCCATACGGGCGGATAAACTGAGTCCTCTCTGGACTACAAACTGGATAATGAGACACGAGAACATCACCAGCAGACGGAGGGAAATCCCCTCAACTCCAGCACACCTCGACAAACACCACCGAGTGTGTGTGTGTGTGTGTGTGTGTTTACCCGTCTACATTCACGGCATGTCAGAGTGTGTGTAGTTGTGTGTCTCTGGCTCTAAATGTCTGTCTGCCTCTCCATCTGTCTTCCTCCATCACAGTTGGGAAATGTTGGGATGAAACCGTTTCTCCTCCTCGAACTGAAGCTAAGCGCTCCACAGTGATCCTCCCCGCTGATCTTTAAAGAGACTCGGATACAAACCAGAGTCCTGCATTCAACATCTAGCAAACGTAAAAGTGCAGAAGCATTCGTATGAAAATATACTTAAAGTAACAAAAGTGCACAAAACGTGAAAACGTGACGCAACAACGTGACGCAACAACGTGACGTGACATAACAAAACAATGTGACATAATTTAACAAAGTATCAACGAGCCGCGACGCCGCGTCACGTGAAAAGGTGACAATGGGAAGTAACAACGGGACTTTACACAGAACATAACGTATTGTAACAATGTCACGTAACATCACGTGATGTTACGTGACTTCACAAAGTGACTTATCTTAACGTGTCTTATCTTAACGTGTCTTATCTTAACGTGTCTTATCTTAACGTGTCTTATCTTAACGTGTCTTATCTTAACGCGTCTTATCTTAACGCGTCTTATCTTAACGCGTCTTATCTTAACGTGACTTATCTTAACGTGTCTTATCTTAACGTGTCTTATCTTAACGTGTCTTATCTTAACGCGTCTTATCTTAACGCGTCTTATCTTAACGCGTCTTATCTTAACGCGTCTTATCTTAACGTGACTTATCTTAACGCGTCTTATCTTAACGTGTCTTATCTTAACGTGTCTTATCTTAACGTGACTTATCTTAACGTGTCTTATCTTAACGCGTCTTATCTTAACGTGTCTTATCTTAACGTGTCTTATCTTAACGTGACTTATCTTAACGTGACTTATCTTAACGTGACTTATCTTAACGTGTCTTATCTTAACGTGTCTTATCTTATCGTGACTTATCTTAACGATGTGACTTCACAACATGACTTGACGTTGTCACGTTACACAAACCTCCTTTGTGTTCTCTCCTCCCGTTAACTCGCCTCATTTTCCTCCCTCAGAGAACGACAGGTGCAAAAAGAGAAGAAGAAATGAGACGAGATGTTTAACGGCCTAAGACGTGATTAATCGCTGGCAGAGAAGGTGAAGTGATTCCAAACAGTGATTCAACCCGAGCGCTCTGTAATGAGAAAAGAGCCCGGCTGCCTTTTACCTTAATAAAGACGTCTACATGTTAATTAGACTGACACGCCTGAGTTTAAGGTGTGTGTGTGTGTGTGTGTGTGTGTCTCTGAGGACTCAGTCTGCAGACCTGATAAGAGCGGTAATAATTGAATCGCTGCAGAGAGCAGCTCATCAGGACAGGAAGTGGGATGAATGAGACGCTCTGGACTCGTTCTACATTTTCTCCTTTCACACCTGCTTTCAGAACAACCACATCACACACACACACACACACACACACACACACACACACACACACACACACACACACACACACACACACACACACACACACACACACACACACACACACACACACACACACACACACACACACACACACACACACACACACACACACACACACACACACACACACACACACACCTGACAGCCGACAGATGTGAGCTGCATTAGAAGCAGTTGAATTTATCCTGCAGGGAAAGTGGAAATAAATCATTAAAAAAGATGATTTAACTGAACCTATGTAAATAAAGATGTACATTTACTCAATTATACTTGACATGTTGAGCCTGCTGCAACAATTATAATACAATAATATAACATTCATTATTCTGCATAGTGAGAACCTTTGGGACTCATTCTTGTAAACTTTTAGTGAGGTTCTGAATGCAGCACTTAGATTTGAAATGAGGAGAATTCTCTTTGTTTGTAGAGTATCTTTAATGTTCAGGACGTTTGTGGTCTTCTGAACATCACGCTGTGAACCCACTGAGAGGAAACACAGATGAAGTATTTATGACACATTGGCCTCTTGGCCCTCTGCTTGCTGGCAACAGTAGCTTGAAGGCCTCGTGATGTCACGTGCTGTTAAAACGCATCGTCAGAGTGTGACTCACACATTATTCACAGAGATCCATCTCTGCAGGCTGCTCCCGGGTCAGGATGACCAACCCGTGGCCTGCTGCGTCCCACATGGACGCTCCAATTAATCAATCAGGTCTGTCGTTTGTGTTCTTCATGTTGTTTTCACCGATCATCTTCTCATCGTCTTCTTTCTGGTTTGGAGCTGCTTCACAGTAAGTTCCTTCCAACAGAAGACGTGACGAGTGTTTATAACCGTGCAGCAGCTGGAAGTCTTTCCAGTCCGCTCCAGAGAGAAGCTGGAGGAACATCCAAAACCTTCAGGCTGAGCTGAGACCTGATCACCAACATCAGAGCCGAACCTCACCGACAACTTCTTCTCCTTTGAGAGGAAATAAATAGATGGGAGGTTTCCTGTAAAGAGCTCTTCACGGTTCCCTCGCTCCATGTTTTTCTCATCAATATGGAATAAATCTCCGGCTGCCGTCCTGCTCCACCAGACCGCCTCCTGATAAAGTCCTCCTGCCGTGTTGGGTATTTCCCCCGGGGGTCACACAGGAACCAGAACTCGTGTGCGTCTCTTCCACGCTTTCCTTCACTTCGCTTTGACTCCGTGAGGCTGCAGGCAGCAGAACAACTGGCTCAGCATTCAGAAGACTGAAGGCTGAGGACTGTAATCTGTCATTTGAACAACCAAAGTTTAGTCGTTGGTGCAGCTGCTTCACAAGTCAACGTAGACTTCTGGTGTCACATGGGACACAGACAGAGGTCTGCTGGGTGAAAGTCTGCTGTTTTTATACTCCGTCAGCTGTCCTGGTTCACCACCATGTGGATTACATACAGACTGAGGACACGTGCTAGCTGTGAATTCAAGTAGAATCAAACCTGAGAGACTAGGAGCGATACACTGAGGCCTCCACGTGGACCGGACGACGCTGACGTCAGTTAATCACGGCGGAGAGTTCCAGAGGTGGGAGGAGGAGGCAGCTGCTCCACAGACGTCCTCCGGTCCAATCACCACGATGGCTTCCTCCTGCTAGCTGCTCATTGGCTGATTCAAGGTGTCGATCGCCTGCATCGCTGCTTTTAAACTCTAGTCTCTCTGCTTTACTCATTTCCTCACATCTCAAGCTGTTCCAGCCCCGATGAGCTGCTGCGTCTCCGTCTTCTGAACCTCCTTCTTCCGTCTCCATGTCTGCCCTGAGCTCCTTCAGAGGCCGGCCGCACAACTAACACGCTCTTAATTACCTGCAGCTTGTTATTTAGCGTGTTAACATGCATTAATTAAGAGTTTGAGAAATACACAACGTCTCCGCGCGTCATTAATTCATCCGTGCTTTATTATTACGCTGCAGCCGCTGAGAGACGGACCAGGAAGCATCTCACGGAGGCTTTAACGGTCGTCTGACGGAGAGCTCGCGACCCTCCGGCTGCTGGAAGGCCGTTAACGTCCTGCTGTCTGATTCTGGAGAGTCGTGGTGTCACAGAGGTTGTGTTCATTCACTCAGAGCCTGCAGCAGCAGCAGCAGCAGCCGGTCCTTTAAACGTCTCACTGTGAAATATGGGATTCTCATCTCATACAATTTGAATGCAGCTTCAACTTTAGCTCATCAGCGCTGCGTTCAAGGTGCTTAGAAAGGCACTAACATCACAGAGGAGGAAAGTGCTTCTAGTTTACAGCTTCTTCTACGGTTCAGAGATGAATGTGAAGTAGAGGCTTAAACATCGTATTCACAACACGACCTCTTATCTGGAGGGACTTGTTCTCAGTGAAACGTATGTTTTGTGTCTTCTACTCTTTTATTTATCTTTTTTATTTCTTTGTTTTCTTGTTTTTTAGCTCATTAATAAATCCATCTCACAAACACTCTTCACTTTCTCTCCAGGAAATGATCGCAGAGTCACGGATCAGTATTTTTGAATCTGCCGGTTCCACGGAGCTCTAGAGACGTGTGACTGGGTTGTTGACGGTGAACTGTTCATAGAAAAGGATTCCAGCTCTGAAACATTTTGCTTTATGTATAATCTATAAATACAAAGTGTCTATAACCATCGTTCCTGAGAGCCAGAGCTCCTCTAACGAGGACGTCTGCAGCCTCGCCGCTGTGTTAAAGGTGACACACGTGAACACGGAGCTACGGAGGAAGAGACACGTCCGTGACCTTCTCTACCTCCTCGTCTCCTCGTCTCCTTCAACAGAACATGTTCTTCCTTCAACTTCTCTTCTTTTTTGCTTTACAACCACGAACACGAGCTGAAGCAGAGATTCGTCCACCGGTCGTTCTGCTGTTAAGACGTTTGAGGCGTTAGTGCCTTGCTCAAAGGCAACCCGTCAGGAGGGAATGAGCTCAGAGTTACCAGAGACACCAGGTTCTGTGTTCAGGGTTCATCAGGTGTTCTTATTGAAATGTAATAAAGTCATGTTTTACTCATTCATTCAGAAGCAGAAAGTAAAACGTAAAACACTGATCGTCCGTCTTATTGTTTCCGCTCCGAACAACTTCTTTTTCAGGACAACATTACGTAACAAAACTTTAGTTAACTTAAGTTTTTAAGTTAACTTAAGTTAACTTCAGTTAAGCTAAGAGAGACTAACCCTTCATTTATCTTAAGACTGAAGAAGAGCTTTGCTGAACTTAATTCTGTCTTGTTCAAGGCTGCTTTATTGTGAAACTCTGAAACAGGAAGCTGTTCCTGTTTAAGTCCAAAGTCTCTTTGACCAATGACTGATTTCGTCTGATCTCAGAGGATCTTTGTCTCTTTAGTTGAACCCTTGAACAGAGTTTATTCCTCCGTCTTCGAGACTAAACACCAGCTATAAGTGAAGACGCTTCCTACAAGATGAAGGGCATAAAGACTCGTCCTCTCTTTGGACCGGTTGTATAATCTAGATCTTGATACGCATCAACAGCGACGATGCTGATGGATAATAAAAACAGCAGATGTTGTGATCCACCACAGTTCTGATTAATAAAGTCTGCATGTCAGCCTCCGTTTTGTTTCATCCAATACAGCAGAAGAGCTCCAATAAAAACAGATCTGGACTCACATAAAGAGGAGTCCATCTGGGTGGTTAACGGTTGCACTGGTGCTGCTGGTTTAACTGCCGTGCTGACAGGAAGGTGAAGGGCTGGAGGCAAACAGGACGTAAAGTCTAAATAGAGTCTAAAGTGACAGAGAGGACGAGTCCTGTGATGGTGTGAGTCCTTACGGTCTTTTCTCTGACTCAAGCCTTCACCGCGTGGAAACATCCACCAAATCAACTGGGCTCTGATTTAGGTTTAACCACAGACTGAACGTAAGAAGTGGACAAAGCCACCAACAGGCCACCCAGCGGTCTGTGGACTGATGTTCTGAAGCCTCACGTTTGACATTTTGACCGTCGCCATTGTGGGTTTTGACTTTCATCGTCTTACTTTTGAGCCCTCGTCATTATTGACCGTCGCAACCTTGTATTTTGACCGTCGCC